>NC_044499.1:33050814-33310814 GCF_902362185.1 Chanos chanos | reverse complement strand
ACATCCATTCTTCTGTTTCTTTCTATAATCCAAAATTAAAAGAACCCAGCAAAATATTAGGTTGGACTTTTTATGTTTTCTTTTACCAAATCTGAGATACCAAAGTAATTACATTGCAGCAGTGAATGAAAAGATTAAAGCATTAATTACCATATTTATATAAGCACCACAAGGAGCAATTTGATTGGTTCATATTCTGACATCAGTGAAGATATTCATTAATTTCACAGCCTTTTTCTGTGATGGTGGTTTGATATTTAATTAGAGTGGGGCCAGCCTAAAGCCATCATTAAGAGGACATTAGCCATACACCTTTACTTTCTCTGGACATTAGTGACGCCCTGTGCTTTTTCTCATTACCCTGTGATTCTAACACAGACAGGACTGGATGAGGATGAATCCCTCCCTCATTTCTTGACCACTAAGACATGAAGAGAGTGAACCAAAATTGTTCAGAGTAAAATGTTGGCAAGATTCAAATCAAGCTGCCACTAAAAACCATTGACATTTGCCCAATAGACATTTATCATTTCAGGATTCAAACTGAAAATTTGTCAGGGATTACCAACAGCCATAAGCCACACCACAACAGCAGATAACCAAGTCGTCAACTTCAAATTGGTTTTGAATTTTTTTAAACAGTTGACTTTGACTGTAAGCAATTGTGGTTTTACGCATTGTTTGTGATTGAACAGGAGGGGCTCTGGCAAGCTGCCTAAACCTAGGCTTGTGAAATTTTCTAAAATTTTCATTCACCCCCACCCCTAAAAAAATAACAACAAACATGCACACATGCAAAATACATACATACTGCAATTACAACAAATGTACCTACAACAACTGGGGCCGTAAATACACTCCAAGAGATGATTGCTTGTTATGAAGGATTATTTTTCCTTTGAATAATTTAGTCTAGGCATTGTAACATAAATAATAAAAAAGACAGACAATTTATCATCACACCAGCACGGTATTGGTGGGTATGAGATTCCAGCCTCGAAACATGATTAACTCTCCAAAAAATACACCAGTTATCGAGGCTGATGATAACATTGTGAGGATCATTGTCTAATGTTTATAGAAGAGAACATGTAAAAAATTAATCTACTAATACTGAGCACTCAGTAATTAGCGTGATGTCTAATTCAGAGTATAGTCTTCTAAACATGAATTGAGAAGATTTTCCTTCAGTTTCTGTCAGTAACATGATAAATATCACAGCCTTGTTTGCATATGATGTCAACATTGCTATAGTGAGCCAATATCAATGCTTCCTAACAGTCGCCCTAATGGTTCATTACCAAATCTAGCTAATCGGGGAAGAGCCCATCAGAACCGGATGAGTGTGTGTGTGTGTCAGTGGAACTCAGGCCTTCATTATAGCTAGGCCACCAGAGTGTGTGGAGGGTGGAGAGAGAGAGAGAGAGAGAAAGAGAGAGAGAGAAAGAGAGAGAGTTTCTTTCCTTCTTTGCCACACTGAGAAGAGCAGAGTAATTAGTGTGTGCAGAGAGCAGAAACGAGTCCTTCACCCCAATCTTCTCCTCCCAGTCCACTGCCACATCGCTCTCTGGCTCCTCACGATGAAGAGAAGTCAGGCTAGTGTTACACTGGCTAACAGCAAGGTGACACAGGCCACAAATTAGAGATACATTTTTCCTCTGTCCATTCTTCTCCTTCTCACTGAGAAACATAGAGACAGTCCAGTGGTAGAAAACATTTGTAATCAGGAATGACACATTTTAAAGATTGTGGGAGACACATTAAACAAGACAAATATGGCAAAGAGAATCTAAAAGTCTAAATTTAAACTCACTGGGAGAGATGATTTCTGGGAGAGAGAGTTTTGGAATTCAGCCATCCATCTCTTCTTTGTAACTACAGAAAGTACACTGTAGTATTAGTTCACCCAAAGTATTTCTCTGCTACACTCTCAAGTCTAAGCAAAGCACTAAAAAACAATCCAGAGCAGTAAAGCTTGGTTTTCTTGTAGGCATAAGAACATTTAAAGAATCTTTACTATTGATCTTGCCACCAGCAGCTCACTCTGAGGAAATGATGCAATCCCCTACATCCTGTGAGCCTGTCATATATGTGAGTGAAAGGCAGAATGTCAAAACATCCCCTGCAGACAAAGGATGGGGGCATAGCCTTTTGGTATTTATATCAGTTTGGTGTCAGTTTTTCATGGCAGGTGTCAGGAGAAACTTTGGGATGGAATATATTAGTGGTCTTCCCTTGGTTAATCCTTAGGATGAGTGACATATCGCATGCTCTTACCAGTTACAGGCATACATCAAGGTCATATGTTTAGCTCAGTAGGTAATTATTTTTCTCCCAGCATGCTTTGAGACACAAGTGTGCCTGACACATGCTGCATGCCAGGGACTACCGATGGGGGGTAATTTTCCTTGCCACCACTTGTCAGTCATAAAGAATTCTTTTAATATTAATTTTTAATTTAATGAAGAAAACATAAGTGAGGTTTTTGAGTTGATTTAAGGCAGGAATGTTCAGTAATCTGGTCTAATATTTAACCAAAAGGGTGAAAGGTATATGCATTTTGATGCATTTTGGTCAGTAACCAGAATACTACATACTCAAGGGAAAAACAGATCTTTTGAGATGTCAGACTTTGTAAGACTATTCTAGATGAGAACAAAAAAAAAACAACAGCAATTTTTAAAGTAATTTATGGAGAAAAAACACAGAGATGACTGAAAAGAGGCTGTAACAGATTTGATACACTCAAGGCAAACCACATCAAGGTGCTCTCTCTCTCTCTCTCTCCCTCCCTCCCTCTCTCTCTTGGTGAGGCAGTCTGATTTCTGTCCATCAGTGTAACACTGTCACTTGGTCTAAATCCTTAGTCTCAGACCGCTTCATGACCACACAGGTCAAATAATGCTGACAAAAAGAAACCACAAATACTTTCATTTAAAGAGAAAGAGACACAGTCAACCATGTATAAATCCCAAACTGCAAATCCACTCTGTGAGAGTCCCAATACATACCGATGTCAGCACAGACTACTTTCAGATAGGGAGAATGTTCACGCAAAGGTTAACAGGGTGCAACTTGAGAGGAAATTAGGTTTAAAATAAAGACCACATTACAGATTCTCATGTAATTTGCTGCCATCAAAATGCCAGAGATTAGAAATTATGATCTGACTGACACACAATAAAGTGTTGTACTGTAACAGCTAAGATTGTAAGGCTTATTAATAACTGGTATGTGTGTTTTAAATGGTGTGTTAAAAATATGTGATGAAATGGTGATGTATATTGGCCTAAAACATCTGTACTGCATGAGCTCTGCATCAACAGCGATTAAAATGATGTTAAGTTCACACTGGGAATAGGAAGGAGAATTTTTTTAAGCACAATCACGGACAATTTGTTCATCACCCCACTGTTTAAATTTGCTTTGAGGAAGAAAAATCAGTTCAATCGTTTCTACATCTGTTTCAAAATTATTTTCAATTACACAATCATGATTGCTGTTGATTTTACTACAACTATAATAATAGCTTCAAGGTGCATTGGCCATGGCCCGGTCCCCATTGTTAATAAAAACGCTGGCAGTATTCCTGAGTGATTCCTGTGCCACTCCTCAGTTCGGCTTGCTCCAATGGACATATTTGGACAACGGAGTTGGAAACCCGGGAAACCGTCTCAGTTCGTACACATCACAGTGGGAGGGCTGGAACGTTTGTCTGCGAAAGTAAAATTACGGCATGTAAGACGCAGATGCAGCCACTGGTGCTGAACACTTCAAGTGTTTTGATGCCATAAGCTGGTGCTGTTCAGTGAGTCTTGCTCAATTACAAGGCGGAGCATGTGCATGTCCAATGAAAAATGGGTGAGGTTTCTCTAGGTAATCCAGATTTCAAATTAGAGTCACCACTCACTGTTTAATACACTCTGTTTTATTTAGTCAGTGTGTGTGACCATTAGACTGTAATATATTTACATTCACTTGATGGAGGATCTTCCTGCGTCCAAATCAGAGCTGAGAAAGAGTCAAAAGAAAAGAGAGATGACTCTGGTGGCAGGGACTAAATGTCAGAGCCCGGAGCAGAATAAAAACCTTTAGCCAACCAAAGTCTTATCCTGTTACCATGGAGATGACTCTTTAAAGAGATCTGACAGGAGGTGAAGAGGATTACCTCCATATCGAGGCCAGATGATATGGATGGATTTCTGCTGGGGGTTTTTTTTTCAAGACTACATCAATATGAATAAATATAACATGCATTCAAATTTATGTTAGATTCTCGAGACAAGGCTTTAAGATAAATCTCCGGTGAAGTTTTTGGATTTGTTCAGGCAGGAGTCAGAAGTTCTAGGCTAAAACTATGAGATTTTGAGATGGACAGAGCTTGGATTTAACCCCCACCTCCTCAACCCCCCCCCCCCCCCCCCCCCCCCCCACCCGCCTTCTCTGCAATGAATATATAATTAGTTAATATACTTACATATTACTCACCACAGACTCAGTCACTGAGAAATGACATACTGAAACTAAAAATATAAAACTTTCTCTTGAACTCAGTAGCTAAAAGCACTGCAGCATTGAAATGCATCCAATCAGTTTCCACTCTATTGTCTGTGTCATGAAAGACAGTTGTTTACATAGTTATTTGGACCTCAGATTTGTGGTCCTTGAGAAACAGAATTCCTAAAACACCTCAGAGCATTAGAGACTGAGAAGTCTGGGAAAAGGGTTTGGGGATATCTTGGCCTTTCTGACAACTCTGAGATGCAGTCATCTTCCTTAGCACTGGCAGCCTTGGGATCCTGTGCATCTAAATGTAAATGTTGTGAAATGGGCTTTTTTCCCCATAGATGGTTATTAATATTGACATAAAATTTAGCTTGTCCCCGAGGTCCATGTTTATGTTACGTCAAGCTATCCGAAAAAGAAGGAGAACTATTCCCCTAAAAGCAATACTCGGAAAAAGTACGCTGAAAACATTCAAAGCACGCATATAACCCCAATTGTAACTTTCTGTCTGTAGACTTAAATAGGATATAGAAATATGAGCCTTTTTGATATAGGTTATTACTTTAAATAATTGATTTGAATAACTTCAATTTTTAAAGAGCTAAATGTAGAAATACACTGAACCGGTTGCTCTTCAGAGATCACTTTGACAAATTCATGCGATTGAATTTATTCTAGAGAGTTTCAAATAGTCTGTCACACCATGAATATAGTCTTGATATGAATATTAATGATAGATGTGCAACACTTGTGTGATAATTTAGCAATAAACTGTTCAGTTGTAAACAATATGTACAGATTATTACAAATATCATAATGGGACAGACATACCACTCACAAAGAACATTCCTTCTTCCATACATTTCAATAGGTAACCATACAAACATGTACCCAGAAAATTTATTTCCAGTGGCCAAGTGATGGTGCTTGTTCTCTCTCACACTGATAAGCACAAGTTTATGAATTTAGAAAGGTAAGACAGCATGACATAAAGAGACTCAACCAATGCCAAACAAGTGGGTGGATGTGACTGACACTAGTCATTAATTCAACATGGTTTAATCCATAATAGTTTCTGTCTCTGGCTACTCTGTGCTGTATGATTGCATTTTGGCACAGTACCACATTGCCACACACAAAAGCCTCTGCATATCTGGCACTTATCCAAGAGACAGGAGAGGGGGGTAAATTAAAAATAATTCAAATGGCGTCAGTAGTAGTTGAATCACTTGCCATTTTATCATCTAGACTGTTTTGACGTTGAAAAATGATTTGATATTCATCCATGCACCAGTGTTTGAGTCACTGATATCTGCCATGAAGGAAAGCAATATCTCTGGCATCTTCCACTGAACTTCCACGGAAGTTTTCAGGAAAAATACACAAACACACCAACACACACGCACACGCATACACACTCACACACACACACACACACACACACACACACACACACACACACACACATACACACACACACACTCTCTCTCTCTCTCTCTCTCTCTCTCTCTCTCTCTCTCTCTCTCATAAACACACAGAGTTTCATGCATACAAATTTTACACATGCTGTATCTTATAGATTGGATTTGCTCAGCAATTCACTCTTGGGAATGTAAATTACAGATTTTACTGTGAACCAGTCAACTGAGACTTCTATTCTTGCAAATCTACATTTATGTGGAGAATAGTACTTACAGCTACTACTATATTCTAAAACATTTTACTGCTCTCAGCTCTCTGTAGAATTAAATGGGTTTTTTTTCTGTATTTCTCTCTTTTTTTTAAACACGATGTGTGAGGACTTTGAAACAGAGAGCGTAGTCATGGAGTGTGACAGAATATGTCAGCTATGGCATATAGCCTGTTCTTGCCAACTGAGGAGGTTGAAAAGCTCAACTTTAAAATGCTCTGCCAACTGCTTACAATTTAGCCGTCAACTCATCTTGACTGTATGCCTTACTCACAAGGCTCACAAGAAACATTTTAATTCCACTGAAGACAATACAGAGAGTAATGAGAACGCCATGAAAACCGCTTTACGACCTTGTCTACTAAACAACAGTAGCTAGATTTTTCTGAAGTGAATAAGATACGTGGGTGAGCCCCATTTATCAGGGCTCCCGAATTCTGATGAAGTACAGCTGATTTGGATTAAGAGACCGACTCTCTATCAATGTTCACCAATTAAGCCCGAGTGATTGAGTCTAGAGGTGAAATACGGAATTCTAGGGGGTATACAGTTTGAACCTGATGGAATCTGATGCATCAGGAATGATTAAAATTAAATCCAAATACTTTTCTTACTCTTTCTATCCTTTTTAAAACAGTCCAGTTAATTACAAAGATGTTAAATATTCATTGTGTCCTATCTGATGGATAAAGTCCATCAACTAGGGTATCTGGATGTAAGCGTAAGAGGTATTCTTGAAAAACACCATGAATTATAGGAGACAAAGGCAAGAAGCAGTTTACATTTGTACAGCGTGAAACATAAAGTTTCAATAGCTTTCACATTTCTGAAAAAGAGGACGTAGTGTGTGCTTCTCCATGTAAGATAAGACACTGTTTGACAGGAAAATAAATTGTATTCGTCTGACCGGCATGGAATTGCATAGAACCATTAGCTAAATCCAGAGAACTGCTGTGTGTGTGTGTGTGTGTTGGAGGGTGAGGAGGGGCTTAATTTCCATAAGCCATGTTATAATACGCATTTCATACTATTCCAAGTCTGGTTTCAGTTTGAGACCATATACAGTCTTTTCTTAAAGCAGATAGCGTGTCCACAGAGCGTAACAGTAAGACAGCTGAACTGCCGTGAATGTGTAATTGATGAGATAGTGTTTTGAGGCACAGTAGAGAAATCAATAAAGCCCAACCATTTGGCTACATCAAAACACTTTCATCCAGGTCTCAAACTGGGACAAGATGAATTATTCTGACCTACTCACAGACCATTTCAACCCTTTAAAATATGGCACCACCAAATTACCGAAATGAATAATATAATTATTTTTTCATTCATTCACTTTTATGTTGGTCAATCCATTTTATGGGTACTTAAAGTGACATTCACGGTTTGAGCATCAATCATTCCAGACCTCCCATCTGCTGTGGATGGTTAAATCAATCAATAATCCATATAATGAAATGAGCTGGTTTGTTGTATTAGCTTGTTCTTCCACCACATCATTAGGTGCAATAAGATATTATCACACATCTTGATTTATTGGGTAGAAATGGGGAACATGAATATATAAACACTTTTGACAGCATTGATTTTATTTTTCTAAGACAGTTTTTTTAAGTCAAACGTTAGGTTCTCCTCATTGCGTGAGACCAGCCTAGCCTTGTTCAATCAAACGAGATAACCCAACACCAAAGCTATCAAAGCAAATAGAGCCTTTTTAATGTGAGGACTTCTGCTGAGAACTCATCCAATGTTCAGTCTCAGCCTTGTGTGAAGTTTCATCCATGGCTACCTGTGGAGTTTCATTCTGAGTGAGTGAAAGAATCAGGAGGAGCTTACTGTGGCTAGCTGATTATGTTGGTAATAGCAGGGCGGTTTTCACACCGAGGTAATTCAGAGGTAAACTGAACTGTCATCAAAAGGCTGACCAACAGGTCAATATTCTTGTTTAAATTTTTATATATTATTTCATCCATCCTACATTCACAGAGTTTATATCTAAAGATGTTGGAAACATTATCCTGCATCAAAAATGACGGCCGTCTGATAAACACAACATTCAGAGCATTCTGGGTTTTTTTAGAGGTAAACACCAACTTCCTAACCAAAGAAGAAAAGAAAAAAAAAAAGAACCTGAACAGAGAATGCATCCACCGTGCCGGTTAGTGTAATTGTCCATAAACTAAGTATCATAACATGGAAGTGAGCAATTAGTTGTTGCTGTTATTGTATTCTTAGGAAACATTAACTGGGTTTGTGGTAAACAAGATTAGGATGATTTCTTCATCTTATCAGTCAGAACACAGATTCATATCTTATGTTAATAAATGAAATTTAACAGGCTCAGGTGATCCCACTCTCTGAGTGATAAAACAGCTGATGAGAGCTGGAAAGGTGGTCTGAGGATACAGGTAATGTTTAATGTCACAGTTCAGTGGGGACAGCACAATGCACAGGGTGAAGAATGTCTCTTACAGATACTGTGGGAGCTGACAGGTTGACAGAGATAAGAATGATCCTTGTTATCTCTTTCCAGTGCAGACTAGAGGTCTCACATCAGAAAGGACAACAGAAAAGCAGAAAAGGCGAATGAGAGAGAGAGAGAGAGAGAGAGAGAGAGAGAGAAACCTTAAAATAGCTTGAAGTTTCAATCATTCTGCAGCAGTTAATCAGTATTTCTTTGTAATTGTGTGCCGTTTCCTGTTTCATCCATGGCATCTACATCAAAGCTGTGTATTTATGTATTTGGTTTATTGTTTGTTGTGATTGCAGTGCAATATTTGCAGAAAAGCCCTTTGACTCAGTTGTACCTTAGTTATTGCCTGTTTCATAAAACAAACCGCTGTCCATACAGTAAACTCATCCAAGGGTTGTCTTCCCCTTCACCACACGCAACATATTTCCTGCCCAGTCTAATCTACACAAACAAACAGTCTCAGTGATTGTATCAGCTTGCCTGAGTTATATATGGATATGTTTACTTTTTCTTTTCTGAGAGTGAAAATGCTATTTATGTAAAGCTTCAATATAAGACCAGAGATCCACAGAAGCATGGTGTAATGCATACTCTGTCTAAAGATGTCACCATAATATAATATAATATAATATAATATAATATAATATAATATAATATAATATAATATAATATAATATAATATAACAAAGGTAAATCATCAAGGTAAAAAAAAATTAAGGATAAGAAGTCCTCTGAATTCTTCAGGCAGGTCCCAGACGTCTTGACTGAGACGAGGACAATCATGCTGAGTTCAGAATCTGAAATGTTAATGTAAATGCTGAAATCTCTTCAAATCTACGAGTCAGGACAGAGAGTGGAGTTATATCAAATATCCTTACAATCTTAACCATTAGACCCCAGAGAAAGCCTCAAAGAGCCTTTGTGTGTGGACTCCTCACTTTAATAAATCACTGGGCTGGGAGGAACCCCACAGAGTGTGGTAGAGTGATATTTGAAACCTTTATTGTTGTAAAATATGTCAGTGACTCACACATAACGATAACAGAAGAACAAGGTTGCCTTACATGGTGCAATTCCAGGGGTTAACACTCATTTATCAAAGGATGGCATTTCTAAAAAGGCTCTGTAAAACCAGGGCTAATTAAGGTCAACTCATGAATGTCTGGTGATTCACCCTGTCGTTCACTATGCATGAGAGAGAGAATGTGTGATGAGGCATTTGAGTGGAAATTAGTGAGTCGAGTCAGAGTCTGATTAGCTTGATTTTGCAATATATTCCAATAATGTAGCAAGACCTTATATCAGTACCTTATATCTTTAAAACAAAAAAAAAAAAAAAAGAGGATGAGATAGTGAATTATTTTCATAAACAAGCTCAGTGAAGCAGTAATGTATTTCTGAGCACAATGAGTGGTTCAGATGGATTGTGTCCGTGTTAAAAAGGAGAATCTACTGTCTTAAATTACAATCTCAAAAGAACAGGAACACCTTTCATTTCCTTTGTGGTGATGCCACACAGTATCTGAGTTCGACATTTAAGGCTCAGGGATTGACCCTTAGTGGCCCCCTGACTATCTGTAGGCTACATATTGATTGGCCTTACATGGTTTATGGTGCTGATAGTGAACATTTTGTGGATACAAATCAGTGAATCGCGTTTGGTGTGACTTATATTTCTAATATGTCCTACTTTAACGATACTGAAGAGACTGCTTCTGTACGTACAGGGGTCAATCTTCCCACCCTCATCCCGAAAGACCGACAGACTAAATAAGAGTGAACACATATCTCACTAAAAAACATTTCTGTCTTTCTAAATACCCAGATTGTTGCTTTTATATTATTAGCTCTGGACAAAACACAAAATTTCTAGTGGCGTCTGTGAAAAAGTGACTTTACAGCGCTGCCTCTCTGCTGAGTAAATCTGAAAGGGAAAAGAGTAAATTTGTCAGCGTTAAATGAATTCTCAGTACATTTCTATTACAAAGTGTATATTATGTATTATACAGACAATTTAAACTCAGAGGGTTGATTTAACATTGGTTCATTTGCTGTGTGGTTTATAATGGCAGTATTGAGGGTAAGTTGTACCTTTGGCAAGGGCATGGTCTTGACTGTGACATGGTGAGGTAATTTCTTTTCCTCACACCCACAAACTGCTAGGTTCTAATTACGTATTACCAACCCTGTCATTTTACCACTTCTACTCAACCACTGTCCGCCTCATTTTGCCTGAAAAAAGAAAGAGAAAGCTTTCTGCATGACTGGGGAGTCACCTGGAAAAAGACAGAACTGAGAGAGAGAGAGAGAGAGAGAGAGAGAGAGAGAGAGAGAGTGAGAGAAGACTGAAAAAAAGAGAATGAGATAAAGAGTGGAGACCGAGATAGACAGCGCAAGCAAAAGGGAGAGAGATAGAGAGAGAACAGAGAAAGAAAAAAGTGAGAGGGAGAGTGGGAGAGAGAGAGAGAGAGAGAGAAAGCGAGAGAAGTGGTAACCTGCAGGTGACAGGGCGCATTAGCATGTTAGCCTTGGATAAGTGAACACTGCTGATGGTGAGATGCTGGAGGCAGGAAATGTGGGCACTGAGCCTGTCATATCAGCTGCCTGAGCCTAGTGCTTTTCCAAGGCACTGAGGAAGAGTGGGTATATACATAAATAGCAGTTTATGTTTGGAACCTCAACATTTTCATGTTTGTGCTGGTATAATGACATCAGTGTGTGTGTGTGTGTGTGTGTGTGTGTGTGTGTGTGTCATCGTCGTGTCATCTTTCTGTAGGCAGAGAAGTTAGTGACATGATGGACACCTGGAGTTGATTTGTCTTTGTCTGAAGATCACAGAGCTCTCTAAGCTCCTCCCCAATTTACCCATCAAACTCTGCTAACAAACACACAGACAGACACAGACACACACACACCCCACAACTGTTTCTGTTGAAGAGTTAATATTGCAAGTTAAGTGAACAGATTTAGTGATTATCTGATTACTAGTTACAGCGAAGGACATGGTAGATTCTGTCAGGCATGGTCAATGACAGAGGATTGAAGGACATTTTTGGAACGAAGATCAGAAGATCCAAACAAATCCATGAATAGGAATCTTACATTGTGGAACTGTTCATGATGCCGTAATAGACAGATGTCTTCTGAGGTTCTCAGGAGATCTCTCTCGTAAAAGTGTCATCACAAAGGGTTTGAGCCACAGTTTTCAAATACAGTAGTAGATATCGAGTGCTGTGTACTAATCCGTTGAGAGTGGACGGGGCCCCTGACTCCGATGTGTACATCTCTGCTGTCTGCACAGGGTCAGCTGCCGGGGAGAGTAAAAAAGGGAAACTGTGGTTCTGTGGGAGCCTTTAAGACACTGTGTTGAATACATAATGTAGCCTGCAGTGCAGCATTGAGGAACATGCATAATCAGTGAAGCTCTTTTCTCAGGACCGGAGTGTACTAGACAATCCTGAGAAACATAAGCTGACCCTGTTTTTGTTTGTTTCAGCCTTTAAATGCGTTCTGTTTGTAGAAAAGGTAGAGTGTGTTGTCGAAATGGAAAGTGAAGAGCACTTTGCGGTGCATATCATAGATCTGAAAGAAAAAGGAAAAAAAAGAAAAAAAGAAACAAATAACAACAACAACAAAAAAATGCATTGATAAAATTCATGCAGAATAGCAAAATGTTACATATCATCACAACGTCATCAGATAAAGACGTATTTACCTTTGATATAATTCACTTTTATGATTGTGAGGGTTCTGATTAGATGAGTTTCTGGGAGATTTGATATGATAAGTTTTCTTTGCTTTGTGATTAATCTTCCAGAATTCATCAGCCTCAAGTTCAGCAACCAGATGAGAATGGATTTTCTTAAGTGTAACCTTTAATCCCCAAAAACCTCTAAAACCAGGAGGGAGAGCCACAAACACTTTTGATAACCTATCCTGTTCAGCCTGACATCCAGCCCTAAAAGTATCTCTGGATGTAATCAGTGAGGCCGTCCCATAAACTTGAAATTATTGCAGCATGACAGTGATACAAAGGTTTCCTGTGAGCTCCTGGATGGCAGCATGCAATAAAAATGCCTTACGAGACACTTACATTGAACTCCAATTAGCTTAGTAATGAGCTTCATCAAAAGCACTTCACATTCTAATCTATCAGCAGCTCATAGGGGAGGAGGTAGCTGCAGTCAGCTAGCTGTGAGAATAAGGACTATTCATCATTCCAGAGTTGAAACTGCCCGAGTTTTATTTCATAAGGTCATCCCACACACAGCGATTCATCTTTAGCTGGACATCTGTAATCAAACTCAGGCTCCGGAGCCGGAGGGGCAGTAAAAGGGGGGGTAGGGGTTCATCTCTCGACAGGGCAGCTCAGAGCAGAGATGTTTGAATCGGTCACATCAATGTTCAGATTTGGTTAGATCTTTTCTCTGAGGACTGAAGGTGTGGAACTGAAGATATAACTTTCCAGCAGAGTGCTTATCAAAGACTTTCTCAGTATCTGGCCATGAAACGATGTCCTGGGTTCAAACAACAACCAGTTTTCTGGCAACACATTACAACCCTCCAAAATTCCTTGGCCTTCAAAACAAACAAGTTTTCAGACCAAAAAAATGTTTATTTGGCTGGGAGTGTTTCTCACTTCCTCACATGTGTTGGGCTGCTCAAAATTATTGATTTTGAACTGGGATGCTGGTCTCAGTAAATAACCAGTGTTTTTTTATGTTTGTTGTTGAATGTAGTCTAATGTTTGGTACAGGTTAACTCAAGAAAAAAAATCAACAAGCATCAGATGAGGACAGATCCACTTGTAAACTCATCTGTAAATTGCAACATTGGAGGGAAAATCTTGTCTGAAAATCATATTTTTCAAAATATCAGTTAACTGCTTGTGCATCATATTTGGATTTGTCACTCCAAGAACATCCTCAGCGAGAAACTTCAATAAATAATCATTTATTCTTGAAAATCATGCATGTCCATTGTTGTCTTAGAGTTCCCTTTACAGTTTACACACAATTTATGTACTCACAACTCTACACGGTACAATAATTTGTGACAGATTATTTTTCCTATTGTTTTTTATGATCTTTGTTATCAAAATTCTTTACATGAGTAAAATAACACTTATTGTCTTGATTGGCTGCAGCCCATTCGTCGTTATTGCAATGAGTTGACATTATTTTGTATAACAAGTAAGAAAGCGCTTTCGGCGTCTATGACAAGGCTATGGGGGAAAAAAAACAAAACAAAAGTGCAGTGATTGGCTGACAGCAGTAGTATATTAATCAATAAGAATTCATCGGTACAATAATTCTATCTGAAGGAACACATCTTCTCTTAGACCCCGGGATATAAACCTTAAGAGTTCATTCAGAGGTGTTTTTTTTGTTTCTTTCATTTGTTAACATTGGCATCATAATTGCGAAGAACTGAAGACCAAAGTGTTGTTGCTTTACAGTGATGCTGTGCAGAGTCCCTCAGTGGGTATTGCTTCAGCCTCTATCAGAATCCATCCAGAGCGGGTGTGGACCTACTAACGGGCGTGAACAGAAAAAGTTGGAGGGAGGCATCTCTACGATGAGCTCTGTGGTCTGAATGCATTCTTGGCTGATGACACTGTTTGTACGATACAATAAAGCCCACAACACTTGGAGAGTACAGAGATATCTTAAATTATCTTAAACCTAAAAAAACAGTTGGTGTGACATAGATCATCTTGCGTTTTTTTAATTTCAAACGTTTTCCTTAAACTTGCATAATAAACATGCAATGAAACTTTTTTTTTTCAGATATTTTTTTTCTAGAACTTGTATATAAAGAGTAATTCTGGTGCTGTATTGCATAAGAGCATTACCAAAAATCAAAAGAAATGGTTGAATCACTGGTGAGGTGTCTGAGCTTCGTATAGATTCCCAACATGAGTCCTGAGGGGCACAATCTCCCTCTCTCTTTCTCTCTCTGTCTTTCCCTCTCTGCCCATGTATCTATAACTACTCTATCTATTTACCTATCTCTGTTTCACTGCCATACATGCACACACACACACACACACACACACACAAACACACAGGGATGGATGCACACACACATTCACACTCGGAGGAATACAATCAAACGAGTCATCTACTTTCTCCACAAAGACTGTGCAGTGCTGTCAAACGGATTCAATCCCATCATGCATAGCTCATCCTGGGCTTGGTAAGGCACTGTTTCCTTTCCCCCCCCCAACCCCAAGTGGCCTTCATCATGTGCCTGCCCTCCTTTTCCACCAAAACACACATTTCCTTCCTTCCCAGTGAAGAAACCAACAGGCTCAGGACGAGCAAGACAACTGTTTTTTCTCATACACAATGTCGATTCTACCAAAAAGCTTTTCCCAGTGCCTGTTAGAGACCGTCTCTCTCCTCTCCAAAAACGCTGGGAGTCATTCTTCATCGTATGCCTCTTATCCTTTCACCCTCGCCCTTTCTCCTTCTTTCTTTCTTTCTTTTTTTTGCTTGTCAATGTGAGTTCTTAAAGCAAATGTAAGGATGAAGCTTCGAGTCCTCCAGACAGTCCCTGGGCAAGGCTCCAGCAGCAGTCAGGAGAGTCAGACAGTGTGTGTCACGTATGTACAAAGTCTCCAGAGCATTCCCAACAAAATGGCCTCGCGAGCACAAGGCCTCCTTCATTTCACTATTAAGAAAGACTGAAGTCAGTGTTTCAGTTGAGCTGGTCTTCGTATTGCTTGCGGAAACAGTCTCCGGCTGGGAAGAACTCCCAGCAACGCTCCTGGTACATTTTCCACACGTATGATTCCTAAGAACAGGGAAAAAAAAAATAAGACCACAAGGTATTAAACAGAAACATCGTTCAGTCCTTTATCTGACTTTGAATTAACTTGAAATCAATTTAGTCCGTGTGTGACCCTGCATGGAATGTGTGTGTGTGTGTGTGTGTGTGTGTGTGTGTGTGTGTGTGTGTGTGTGTGTGTGTGTGTGTGTGCGCGCACGACTCAAGTACTCACCTGGCCTGTGTGCTCTGTCTCATCTTTGTTTATAAGATACATCACAAAAAATCTACGAGGCAAACCACAGAACAACATCATTTTACTTTTTATATCACTCTAACTATGGATTTTAAATCAGTTTCGCATGATCCATTTTGACTGGGCTTAAATTCATTTCACTTCCAATGGTCTGTCAGTAAAATAGCACAGACAATCCCACCGATGTCTCCTCTCCTCTTTAAGCAACTAAAATAAACCTCCACCTTCTGTACCTGTAAAAATGGTACATCACTCAGAAGATTAATTCAGAAAATAACAAAACACATGGTAAATAAAACTAAACAGACAAAGGAAATTTCTAGAGAAGAGATGTGCACACAGTAAACCAAGCAGTGGTCTGATTTTTACACACGCCACCTGAAACTGCTGCTAAATAAAGGACAGGACAGTAATCCCATAGCAAAAGCCTCTCTCTAGGACAGAGTGAACTTCTTGACGGGAATGTATGAAACATTCAGACTCAAACAGAACACTGCAATCAGAGCACCTCTCTCTCAAATGATGCAGACTATGTGCCGAGAGGCTTTTTTTTTTGCCGGGCCACTCATGCATGCTTTCATCCTCCGTGATACAGTCACTCTTTTAGCAGGAACTCTCACTGAGGGGATATGGCCATTAGCCAGAGTACAGCATTATGGGCTTATGACATCTGCCTGTGCTACTCTGACTGACATTTCTGTCTTTCTTTTTTTTTCTTTCTTTCTTTATCTCTCACTTTCTTTCTTTTGTCTCTCTTAGATACAGGGATATATGCGTACAAATGCACTTACAAATAGTTTGCCAAGTTGTGCTCCTGAAGCGTGTGGGTTTCAAAGCCATGCGGGACAGTGTCAAAATAGTCATTTCCAATGCCACAGATGAAGCATTTGGTCTGTAAAAGAGAGAAAAATAGAGTGTCACTGGCTTGCTGTCTGCAGTCTGGTGTCACTGCCCAAGGCAATTTCTCATACTCAGCGGAGGTGCAGCGTCACGTGATTATGTCATTACAAACACACAGTAATTATGCAATTTTATTACATCCATAACAATATTAACATGAGTAAATTAGGTTAATAATTTCAGAGTTCCACAGTTACATGACGTTCATAACACAGTAATAACACACAAGCTACACAGGACCAATTTATAAGTACAGAGTAAGAGCAAAAATTGAAAAAATAAAAATAATTATACCCGACAACATTAGATTACATATCCATATACATACCATTTACATGTCTGCACCAGTAATTAGTATAAGGATACTGTTTAAAGATTGGGCTAAATAAGCTTCTCAAATTCAGTGCTTTGAAAAATATTATTTTCACAGTGAAAGGGATATGTTCTAGAAGGTTCCATGGGAAGAAGAGACACTAGAGTTCAGTAATCTGGACCTTTGTGGAGGAGTCAAAGTGCTTGCGTCGGTGAGTGTTCAGATGTAAAGTGGTAATTATGCTCATTGCAGTGTTCGGACACATTTCAGCAATGCAGCGTAAGGTTCTGAAAAGCCCTGTCTTTCATAATCACCTAAGGAAAGTGGTCCCCGCTGAGCTGAGTTTCTGCATTGGAAATTTTCAAGCACATTACCAAAATGACACACACAGGCACTTAAGGGTTCTCTGTGTTTTGGCACTGCATCGAAAAAGACTGCGATTTCATGTGTTCAATCTGAGCATCCAAATTAGATTCGTTATCGAAGACACTAAACTCTGCAACACCCAAATGTCAACAAACCACAGAGGACATGTGTGAGGAAAACAGCAGCCGACCCAGACAATGATTCTGCAAAATCTCATCGTTTTGAATCGTTGTGTATTCATTCGGGGGCAAATCAGCACAGCTGCCCACGTATTTGTATTTGCTCTTTTTGGAAATTTCAGATGAGAGATAATGGAGAACAAACTCCAAACCGAGAAAACACGATCTCTAAACTCTGTCCCTCTGGCCCAGGAAGCTCTCTGTCGCTCATCGCTCTTCCCGGGCTGTGTGTTTGACCGTCTCAGCTCGGTGCTTTACCTCCAGGACAGTACAGTGTCAACAGACCTGCACATTCAACCATATGTCATTAAAGTGAGATTTCCCATTCCTTTGACCTTTGCAGGACTATTTGCCTTCTGGATGAGTCATCCGTCACTTTAATCCTTGTTAGAGCCCTGTTTGTTTTTTCTAGGGAAGCATCTTGGGAGGGCGAGCCCACCACAGACCACTGGGTTTGGATAAGCTAAGCCTCTGCTGTAGTCACTCTTAGATTATGTTTCTGATAGAGCCAGGCATAAACGGACTTTACAGCCAATCATTCAGGCAAAATTTCAATCTAAATTTAGTGACATCTGGATTTAAAATCAGTCTGTTTCTTCACTCTTTCATACACTGGAAGTATAAAAATAGACTCTGCCTCAACAAACTGTCCATCAAACAAGGAATGTGTTGTAATAGGTGCACAGAATTGCTTGACAAATAAGGTTAATGTACTAGATGTAATGAACTGTCAGGACAATTTTTGGAAAATCATGAACACCTGTGATGCCTGTGGGGTGTGTGTGTGTGTGTATGCTACTCTCACCTCCATGTCTTCCTTCACCTGTTCCTGTTGGTCTCTCAGCTCACCAAAAGCATCGATGATCAAACCTGAAACAGTGCATATGCTTCTTAGAAAGACAAAGGCAGAGAGAACAAAAAGACAGATGGGCTGAGACAGACAGAGGGACAGAGAAAGAATGAGAAAGAGAGAGAGAGAGAGAGAGAGAGAGAGAGAAAGGGAACAGAGAAGGAAAGACGCAGAGGCCTAACATAGAACTTGATGTCTCACACGCTGCTCTTTCTCTGGAGGGAGAAGATGGGACATTTGACATGATAAAAGTGCATGGCACTGTACAGGGAGCTGTAAAGACAAGGCGTGCTAGTGCCGCTGTGGCTCTGAGTCGGCTCACCCTGAATGATTGCCAGGAGGATGACAATGACGAAGAAGAAAAAGGTGATGTCAAAAATGATCCTGTAGATCTCATACTCGTCCCCGGCGGGATCCTCGATCTGGTCGCCAATGCCGCCTCCGGCACGCACACCCACGTACATGTGAAACATGTAGCACTGAGGAGAGAACACACACACACACACACACACACATACAGGAAAAGTAAATAAATGAAATGAAATGAAATGAAATTTAACTTGGTTGTTTGTTTTCATTTAAGTGCTGTTGACTCTGTGTTCCATACATCAAATCAATTCAAATCTCCAGTTGCATATCTGTGTGGAAAAACTCATCAAATACTAATTAAAACTAATGTGCCAAAAAGTTGTGGTTATAACAGTCATGTTTAAGATTTAAGTCTACACTTCTGTTATAAAATTCACTCTCAGAACAAACATTCTCTCAGTTAAATCATCTGAAGAGTTGCTCTGAAGGTTTAAGGAAGAAAAAAAAAAATCTGTGTTCAATAAAGACCTTCGATTCTACATTTCATGTCTGTTTTATCTTCATCTGCATTTCAAATCATCAGCAATCACAGTTGGTGTTTCACACTCTTGAATTCTGATTTCTTTCAGAATCATTATAGTGGCTGCCAATACATGCATTAAGAGAGTACTGATGTAGGACTGAAAAATATCCAGCGCATCCTTTCAATCTCAGGAACCAAAAACTTCACAAAAGAGCCTCCTACACATCCATCCCGTAGATTTGATCCTGCTAAAGGCACTAGCCACCATGGCAGTCTAAGTCTGTGTCACCTTTTTTGGCAGATGACAATCCGTTCCCCTCTTTCTCCATCACTGTGTGCCCTTAATAGGAGCGCGCGGTGCAAATGGAATGCCATGGGTGGCTGACTTTGAGCGGATTAAGGGAGAGAGGGGGGACGTGGAGCGTGTTGTTGTGGTCCTCTGTCGCTTTGTGTCCGCGGACAAGCAAAGGCAAAGGCCACATTTCCCCTTATATAGCCTTGGTGTCGCATGCCAGCCTCAAAAATGATTTCCAGAGAGGAACAATTGATATTTAGTTATAGGGAAGGTCACAGGGATTTTAGAGGTGACTAACAGCTGAACCATTCAAATGTTTCCTGTGTGACAGCAGCTGTGTGTCCTTGGGGGGAAAAGAACCATATTAGCCTTTTTCCCCTCCAAATGGACACAGGCCTTGGTGTGGCTACATCTCAAAGTGCCAAAAATTCCATAACATTTAGCTGAAAATGTTAACCATCTTGAGTGCAGCCGAAAGAAAGGGAAAAAAGTCCTTAAAATTTTTACAGAATGTTTTCATGTTTAAGAATTAAGGATTGTACACTACGTTCAACCTCCTCATCTCATCTCAGTTTTCACTTTTTTACCAACCTAAGGTCTGAATCAAAATTCTTTGCAAGTGCCCAGTTTTGCGGACATCAATGTCCAAGTATTTGAATGACAGTTCTTGAGCCGGTACTTTTAAATCAGCCAATTTCCTTGTTTAAATTCTTTATTCTGAAGTTTATATGGAGTGGAGAGGTGAGAATGAAACAATCCAGTGCCTTAAGGAAATGACTTTTCGTAACTAGATCCCTACAAATCAAATCAGTGGTTGCTAATGCAAAAAGATTTAGGAAACCAATGAGGTGTATCAAAACATAAGAAATCATTCAGACGCTCTGGTCTGCTGGCAACATGATTTCTATGTGAGAAAAAGTACATGATAATTTTAAGGGCATTTATGGAATGACCGAATTAACGCTTTCAAAAACATTCCGCTAGCCTCAGAAACTTTCCCCATTAGCATGGTCATTTGGCTTTGTGTTTGTGACAATAAGAAACAGTCTGGAGTTAATTAAAGCATTGTTCTGCCCCATTGCACCGGACCTTTGTAGCAGCTCAATTAAGGCTGGGAGTGATTAGCTTTGACTGCGGCAATCACGAGGCTAATCAGAAGTCTCGACAGCATCAGGGAAGCCTCTGCAATAAGCCATCACATCATCAGAACACAGCCTCTCACATCAGCAATTAACACCAAATCAAATGAGTGGCGTCTGTCATACGCACGCTCAACCTGCAATTACGCCTGGGGAAATGAGAGCCGTCCGGTCGGAGATGCGGCAAGAGGCGAACGCTAACTTGTAAAGAGCGGAGAAGAGCGGAACGAAACAAAACGGGATCTTTCCGTTGGAATTTCCGCACTAATGTGCTAACTCTCACCGTGAGCATGTCATCACACTTCATGTCTGGAGACTCGCCATCCT
Organism: Chanos chanos; assembly: GCF_902362185.1. Taxonomy (NCBI): domain Eukaryota; kingdom Metazoa; phylum Chordata; class Actinopteri; order Gonorynchiformes; family Chanidae; genus Chanos; species Chanos chanos. The sequence goes on along the minus strand of NC_044499.1, from coordinate 33,289,917 downwards.
CGCTCTTGTTGTAGAACTTGCGGAAGAAGTTGAAGGCCACCACTGTGTAGAGGTATACCACCACTGCCAGCAAGCCAACAGTCAGGACCAGCTACATACACACACACACACACACACACACACACACACACATATAGTGAGTCTGTCGTAATCATTTCCCTTAAAATTTAAGAAATCTGAGACTTGTCCTCAGGCCACATAAAAAGAGCCCTAAATGATGACTTTCCCAGATAAAACAGCACAAAACTACTACTAGCATGAACTACAAATAATTAATATTTATGTTTCTGATTTATCTAACGATTACCCTTAGGACATTTCTATCAACGCTTACAAACAGTACACATTCAGGTTTCTGGAACATGGAGAATTTATGTGTTTATACATAGACACGGAACAAATGCTACTCCTGTGAGCTGGACTCTGTCACAGATTTTGTACCTGTTTGCCATTGTGTGTGACTGAGGACAGGATGGTCCTGAGAGTTTTGAAGCCCATGGCAATGTCCAGCAGGTGGGCGGCGAAGAAGAAGTTATTGTAATGTCCCAGTATGGACATGGTCATGTACCAGGCCAGATACAGGAAGGACTATAAACACACACAAACAGATTGGGACAGCTGAGGACAAGTTGACACCTCTCTCAGTTGCATTTTAAGGCTTTTACACCACAACAACATGTTAAAAGTGAGGGAGCAATTTACGTTATCTGTGAAGACGACTCCTAATTTCCAGATCTGATACTTCACATCAATTGAGTTCAATCTGTCAGTCAGAGAGTGAGAGAGAGAGAGAGAGGGAGAGAGAGAGAGAGATCAGTTTAAAGAATAGAGATAAACTTGGTGGAAAAAAGTAAAATCAAGAGCAAAACTATCAAACGGCAAAATCTCGCACAGCAAATCAGACAGACGGTTTTCAGTTCGCAAATTCAAGTTGCAGACAATGTTGTGCCGTCTCTGAAGATGTGAATCTCAAAGACCCTTTCGCTTTTTTGATATCTAGTCACATCTCTGACACAGAGACCAGCTTGGCTTTGCTTTGGTGGCTAGTGAATAGTGACTACTGTGCATGACTGCCATCTTTTGACAGAGAGAGTCTCAGAGCAGAAATTCTCTTATTCAAAGCCAAGGCAGAGGCAGAGAGAAGACTCATTTTTCATGTATATACTTGGAGACTCTGACTCCCAAGGGACCTTTAGATCTGATCAGGTGAATCAGATGTCAGCTACGGCACCTGCCACATACAAACACACAAACACATACACACACACACACATACACACACTCACACTGCTGCTAATGAGCTGTCTTTCTTGGGCTTCTTTTTCTCGTGAGCGTCGCTGAAGTCCAGGGCTGCCTTGTCCATTCCCAGCAGCTCACTGATGCGGTCATGGCCGTAAAACTCGCCATATTTATCCATCACCTGCACACAAGACATGATACTTACAAGAGTATAGCACTTGTTCAAACAGTGGATGCGTGGAATATTATTCACTTAATTAATGGACTTTCAGATTATTTGATCTAATCTGTTTTCTGATCATCTAATCTACTGTGAAATTACTTTTCCAATTCACTGATGCAACAGAAATTCACATACAGGTTGAATTTGAACTTGAACTGATTTTGAAATTTGAGTGAGAAATTGCTAAGGCTGCTTCACTGGAATTTTCATTTTGTATTGCAAAACACAAAAGAAACAGCGAACTCCCATCACTGGTATTTTAATTTTTGTATCGTAAACTAAAAAAGGATCGGATGACAACTCACCTTCCTTTTCACAAACTTGTCCCAGTAGTTATTGGGGAAGGACCTGAAGATCAAAAATAACTATCAGCTGTGAGCAATAAATAAAAACTGTGCTGAGAAATATTAGAAAACCAGAGACAATCTCTCATTAGACAGGCTGAGTAGCAATGTAGAACGAATTGATATCAGCAGACAGATACATAACTGGCTGTGTGTGGTCTATGTGAGCAACATTTAGCTGTGCGTGTGTGTGTATGAGTGTGTGTGTGTGTGTGTGGTAATAAAGTCTGGTTATCTAACTCACTGCGTGTTGATCACCAGCCGGTCCCACTGGCCTTTGATGTCGTCTTCAGACGGCTGCTCGGTGATGTACAAGCCATCAAACTCCAGCTTCCTGGCCACCTCTTTCTCTCGCTTAAAGATCACCAGCGGCACCTAAATCGACAGCGACACTCTGTCAATGTCCAACTCCGAGAAAAACGATTCTGGTTTTGATACCTATCCATCTTCACGACAAACACCTAGGATTACAGCCGCTGAATACTAATAAAAGGTACTGATAAGATAAAAAAAAAACCTGTATGTCTGAGAAATGGTCATTGTTATTGAGTATGAGCTAAGATTTAAGGGTTGTTGGGTTTTTTTCACCTTCAGGCAGTAGTAGCCAATGATGCAGAAGAAGGAGATGACAGTATGTAGAATGGCCAGTATTCGCAGCGTGGGCTCCATGTAGCCACTGCTCTCCTCAAGCACAAAGTGGACAGTCACAGGGCGGACAGATGCGCCGTCTGTTGACTCCCACTGGATGCTGTCATCTGATGAGCTGCTGTACGCCACCTCCTTCTCCTCCACCACAGCCGATGATGTGGACACCTACGTGGGAACATTGTCATCCCCTAAGCATTTTACAGTGTTTTTCATAGATGTCCTTTCAGCGAACTGTATTAAAGTGTCTTAAAGTCTATGAGTGTAAAAATAAAATCAAAACCTGGACCAAAGATGTACTCTGATTAGGGGTGTAATGGTACATGTATTCGTCCCGAACCTTCACGGTACAGACATTACGGTTCAGCGCATGCAGTCGTACAGAGAATATGCGGTAGCCTAGGTGCGAAGACTGACGAACGTAATGCAGAACCAGATTTCACAAGCGTGAGTTTCTCATTTCACTCTCTCATAGTTGGTTTGTTCTCTTCTCTCTAAGATTTGGGATCTGATTGTGGTGCAAACATATTATGACAAGTTTTCAAGGATCTTATGTCCTTGTTTACCGGTACATTGTAGTAGGAAGTAAACTGCATTTCTTAATGAATAATAGATGGCAATGCTGACTGTCAATAGCCTACAAATGGCTACATGCTGCTGTAAGCGGCCATGTGCAGTTATGACGTCGCAAACACACACAATTCAGAAGGGGCTGTGGAAAGACTTGTTTTCTTCACATAGATCGCACGGCTATAGGAGGAGAAGGCATGTTTTCATACTTTGACAATGTTTCCTTTGCACTTTCACCTCAGTGAATTCAAAAGGGCAAGGAAACTCGTGATTTCCATTCTATGGCACCTTTAATGCACTACAGGCTGTACCAATTATCTCAGGGGGAACTATACAACGTTAGGTGGTTTTGTATAAATAAATTAAAGAAACCTAGTCTCATGCATTTGGGGTTTTCTGTTGCCTTTTTCCCGTTGTACTAAGCTTGTACCAAACCGTGATGTCTAAACCGAGGTGTGAACAAACCGTGACTTCGTGTACCGTTACACCCCTAACTCTGATAACATTTCTATTAATTTTCACCAACTCTCTCGGCCACTCTTTTTCTTTTTTCGGTTTGCATTATTTGGCATAGTCTGAATAGTGGAATAATATCATTACCTTATAGAAGAGAAGGATGAAGTTGATGGCAAAGGCCACAAACAAAGCCAGCATTCTCATGTTGTAGAAATTACGTGCAAAATAGCTCTGAAACGGGAATGACATATACAATGCATCAGAAATGTCACTTGATCTGAGTTGCTTGTGTGTTCAATGGCTACTTGATATGTGTATATGCATTTGTTTGCACAATTAAATACACCACACTCCTTATGTGTGCTTATGCAAGATAAGCACTTTCATGGACTCTTACAAGTAGCTTCCTTTGGTAGGCAATGATTTTTTTCCAGAAAGCTGACTCTTGGAGGTCAGGTTCATCAGATTTTGAGGAGCGGTGTTGTCTGACTTTCTTTTTTGGTTTCTCTGTCTTCTTCTTTTCCATTTTCTCCTCTTTTTCTCCCCTGGAACAGAGCAAATATAGAAAAAATCTTCAAAAATAGCTTTTGAGGTCAGAAAGTAAATTTTTATGTACTAATGTTATGTTAGAGTTCATACTGAGAACAACAAAGCTTCAGCTCTAATATGCTGTAAAACTTTTCAAAAAGACCTGAAATAACATACTCGGCTTTTTCAGGCACTGAGTTAGTTTCTTCAACGCCCTGTTTTTCCTCCTCTGAAGAGCTCTTCGTCTGGTAATAAAACAGGCAAGCAACATTATGCTTGGAAATGAAGCACTGTGTCATTACCTACTGATAAATCGGCATGCCGATATATTATCGGCCGATATGAGCTAATTGCAGATAAATCGGTATCAGCGTTTATAATGGCCGATAACTGACAATTAAAAAAGAGACGGAAGATGGATCCTTCAACCATGTTGTGACATTCATGTCAGCCATGCCCAGTTTTGCTGCAGTAACGTGAAAGCCAGTATAGTCAGTCAAACATCAAAATCACAGCGGTAGCTGAGTGGTGTAGACTATGCTGTTGACAAACTTGATTGTAGGTTTATTTACGAAACAGCATGTCTTTTCTAATGAGTAAACAAACAACGGTCCTTTCATTTCTCCCTTGTTACTTCCAAAAATTCTTAAACCAGAGGGGACACGTAAATAAATGTGAGCTGAACAGGTATCTAACATGGCTTGGTAGCCAAACAAGGTTATCTAGCTTCTCTTTCAAACATGTAGTGTGAAATCCCAAAGTCACAAGTCCTCGATATGACATGACCACAGTCATGTAGTATTAGATGCATTCAACAGCAGCATTTATCTCTAGGTCACAGTATCAGTTTACTGCATTATTTATCAAAACTTTAATATATTTTGTTGTACTTTTGTTCAAAGTACTATTTATGACAATAAAATAAGTTTGCTTTCAAACTGCATTGTGTCATGTTATCGTGCCAAGGACTCTTAAATAACTACATTTAACAAATGGGAAAATCTTTGATTATGTTGTGTGTTTCTGAAAAAAAAAGAAAGAATATCGTCCGATTTATCATTATCGGATTTTTAAATCATCAAATATTGAAATTGGTATCGGTCTGAAAAATCGTATATCAGTCAGGCTCTATTACCTAGGTCAGTAAATCCACTACATGGACAATGTGATGAGTCTTGCACGCACTTGCATGACCTACTCAAGCAAACCAATGTCATATCTTTTTACCTGACGTCTTCGAAGCTCGGGGGAAGGGCTTGGGGCAGGGGGCACCGGTGTGTTCAGCAGGTCTGTAAGGCTGGCATTTGGGTTGTGGGGCATTAATTTGAACTGCCCTCCCTCGCGTCTTAAGTCTAAACCAAAGATGTCCGAGAGGAGGTCCATGTCGTCCGTAGCGACAGCCAGATCAGCCAGATCCTCCTCTGCTGATGCTTTCTCTGCCGGCTTCTTATCACCTTCCTCACCGGCCTCACCACGGACCTCGTCCTGTGTGGGGTCTGGCATATTGGCCAGCAGCTCAGACACCTTCATGGTCTTAGCACCTTCCACCAAGCTCCCACCCAGGAAGCTGTTGTAGACGATTCGAAAAAAGCCTCTTGCTACGCTGAAGGCAAAATGCAGCAGTCCCAGCAGCACACTCCAGTAGAAAGACAGCAGCGTGGTCACCATGTCCTTCACTGTCATCTTCTTGGCCTTCTTGACCTGCTTCTTCAGGCTCTTCATGGAGAGCACCTTCATCAGGAGCATCACGTTGTAGCGGAGTGCCAGTAGAGCTGTCCGCAACGTGGTGACGGAGAAGAAACCCATCTCTGGACTTTCTTCTTCCGGCTTCTCCCGTTCACTCTCCTCCTTACTTGCCGAGCGCTCGCCGGCATCCGACATCTGCGCTGCCAACTGCATCTCAAAAATGGTGTCCTCACAGAAGTTGACAAAGAGTTCCATCTTCTCCTTCTCCCCACCCTCGTTTACAACATCGAAGATGAACTGTCTCTTGGACTCCTTCACCTGTGGTTTCTCCCACTGTGTTCTGCTGGACTCACTTATCTCGAAGTATACACGCTCGATACGCTTGGCACTTCCCATGATCTCGATGCGGCCCAAGTAGGGCTGGAAGTAATTGAGCACGCTCTCAGCCAGCTCCAGGAAAGTCTGTAGCCGTGTGTCGTGTGGCATGTGTTCAGACAGGTTGGTCAACAGCACAGCCACATTGAAACCAATGTCCTTGGCTGGCTCATGGAAACGTTCCACAAATTCCTCATAGTCCAGAAGCTCATTTTCATCAGTCTCTGCACAGGAGAGGAGGAACTCTGTTTCTGACTGGGTGTAGTGCTTGTGGCTCTCCATGGCTTTGTGAAAGTCCCTTTTGGAGATGACCCCCTTGCCATCTGGGTCGTACTCTTTAAAGGCATCTGATGACGTCAAGTCTTTGAGCTTGAGGAACATGTCAAAAAACTTCAGAATCATCTCCACATTGTTGGAGGATTCCACTAACATATCAACCATCTGCTTCCCAATAGTGCCATTCACAACATTCCCTGAAGAGGAAAAAGAGAGATTAAATCTTTAAAAATAAATATATTTATATACTACCCCCATTATGTACTACCCCTATAACACCCCAAAGACTCAAACGAGTCATACCTTCTAACATGGACAGTAACATGACCACCATGTCTTTCTGAAGATCCATCAGCTCTTTCAGTAACTCAATTTGGCTCGAATCCTGTATTGTAAAGCAGGTAAAACAGGTACGGGCTCAGATTTCATGTTCTCTGGTTGGCTACTGATTCTAGTGTACTTCTGTTTAAAAACAGAGTGACGTATACCAAGCTTTTTTAATCGTGAGCTTTTGTTCTTCTTACCTGTGATAGCTTCATCTGCATGTGTGCAAAGACATGCAGAAAGCCGACAACAGCATCCCACAGGCGACTGTGTGCAAGGCTCTGCTGGTTTCCAGTGCAAGGGCCCTATAGGGCAAGGAGGTACAGACCAGTTGGATCCCATCCAGTCACCAAAACATCTGTATGTATGAGCTGGATTACTCAAATATGAGAAGCATGAGCAAAACTTTACCTGAATATACTCTGTGAGGGTATTGAAGACTTGTTTGGCTACACTGATTGCCTTGGAGAAATTACGCTGGCCTTGTTCATCAATGACGTCTTTACCAGAGTAGTACCAATAAAAATCACTGATGGACTCCTGCAGAAAATTAAACAACTTCATGCTTGGAGGGCTGGAAGTAAGGCTTGGTTGAGTTATGTAGGTGAGACTTCACTTAAACAATAAACAACCTGTATAAGGATAACAAATTCTCAGCACTTTAATACACACAACTGGACTGGTCCAAGGTTGCAGATTATGTAAAGTACCGTCACTGGGGTAATGCCACAGGTGGTTGTTTTCCAGAATATCATGAAAGAATAAACAATTTGTCTTGGTGCCAATGAAAAATTTACAAGCATATTCATAAACTGTTACAAATGTTAGGTCTTGTATATGACAAGTGATACTAATTAAGATTTTCTGGTAAAAAAAAAATCAGTCTAGAATAAAATAAAAAGCAACACAGCAGCTCACCTGAACTCTGAGAAGGTAATCCACTGTAGAGATGATGATGTTGACTGTGGTGTTGTTGCCTGTTTGCGTTCTCAGGTAATTCTGGAAATCTGTGGCATTCACAGATAATCAGACTTTCATGCAATTAGGAGAAATGTTCAGATCATTGTGACCACTAGGGCAGAACGCAAAAGCACAAAAGCGCAAGCACAGACCCCCGGAGTAACTGATACACACCTGAGTTGTGGCCTTCACAGAGGAGCTGCAGGAAGCGGAACAGGTCGCAGGTGAACTCGTCATCCTGCATCACTTTCTCTCCTGCGCAGTGTGAGGACACACAAAGGTTAGCATCTCCACAGAGACAGGATGTCAACAGCCGTTAGACTGAATGGAGTGTGCATGTCCAGTACACCCCCCAGACAGCACACTCAGAAACTTTGTATACTACTGACAAAAACCAATGAGAATGGACTATGGTGGGAAGAAAGAAAACAGCAGCATTTTGCACTCATTTTATAACTGCTAAACTCCTTATATGGAAAACACATTTAGCAAGAGGAAAGAGTGTTTTGATGTTTTTATGTTAGATATATATCAGTATCAGATACAGATTTAAAATTTAAAAAAGGCCTTCATTGAGACGTTCCAATGGCTCAGATCCCTGTGGTTCTCGAAATAGCAAAACCTAATTTTCAGCACAGTGCTGATTGGGTGAAAAGGTTACGGCCTCTTATTAAATGACAGGATTTGTGAGTTAAAATGCTGCTTTAACCATGAAGGATGGGAAGCATGGTTAATGGAGGAGAACTGGAGATGAGAGCGCTGTCTGGTGAGGATTGTGTGATGTACTCTGCATAACTCTATTATGACAACATGAAGAAAGCTCAAAGTAATTCAGAGAGTCACTGCTCCATCAAACAAGCCTGAAAGTGCTTGAATTGTTTGAATTTCAGTACAATAAGTTTGAAAGTAGCTTAATTAGGAAGAAAGACAATACAAATCTTAAGTTTGACAACTTTGCACAAGAGTGCATTCTCGAAACAACTTCCTGTCTGGTAACAGAGAACAGTGAGAAGTCAGTAAATGTATCTGAGGAAATCACTCTGGTGCTCTCAAGACCTTTAGTTTCTTAACCAAAAAAGCTGTGCTCTAACAGCTGGTGGAACTATGTCCTTAGACTGCATGACGTAGTGTTTGTTGCTAATATTATACACCATACTCCTTATGTAGTATCTACAAATGGACAATATTGAATAATTTCACAAAGCAGTGAGTGAAATGCACTTTCAGACTCATTTTTAGGACAATGATAAACCAGAACTGAAGCCTGACAGGTTTCTCTATTTCATGCATGGACAAGTTTAAACATTTCCTATTGAAAAAAAAAAAAAAATCATTCAGAAATAATTGCTTCTACTGGGCATTTTGTATGAAGTATGCTTTTTAAACAAAGCAAGAAAACTGGGATCATTTTAACTGTACATTTTAACATTCATCTTTAAATACAAACAGTTTTCAACTGAAAAATAAAAGAGTAATAAAACTATCACAGCTTAATGAGTAGTTTGACCTGTAGTGCCTTAGTTAGACTTCCTCTGGTCTATCATTTGTTACTTTTTTAAGAGATAGTTTCTGAATTTCTAAAACAGTGTCTGACAATGAAATCATTGAAAAGAATTATGAATGGAATATACATTATAATTTCAAAAAACACAACACAGATATATAAGGAGGTCATCAATAACAAAACGAACAAACAAAGACAAAAAAAAACAAATAAGAGACGCACAGAAAGAAACACCAAAAATAAACCAACAAATAAAATATAAAAATAAGGCAACTGACCAAACGAAAACAGAAACGGACCCGGCGGGTACCACAGTGACTACACCACAGAAACACAGACTGAGGGACTGGACCACTCAGGAGAAGGAGGTGGGGGAGACAGTGGCCACTTAGAAAACCCTCCACTAGCACATATCAGCGCAGCCAGTAAAGCCACCAATCCAGAATGCACCACAGAGACTACAGAGAGAGGAACACCACCACAGGCTCTCCAGAATAACACATCCAGCCAACTGCAGACTTGGGAGGGGATGGGGAAGGGGGAGGGGGGATAAAGGAGGGTCACTCCAAAACACCTCACTGCTCTTACATCTAGTGTGCCAGATACTGTGCAAATCCTGAGAGGGAGGCAAAAACAGTGCGTGATTGGCTACAGCTCTACAGGCAGGGCGGAACGCTCAGAGACACAAGAGAACATGTGGAATCGTGCTACGGCAGAGGGGGCGGGGCTTGTAACAAGTAACAGGTAACAGATAATGGGTAACGGAAAAGGTGGGTGTGGGTGTGTATTGACCTCAGGACCTGAACAGCGCTGACACAAAGCTAAACCACAGGAAAACGGCAGAAGTTATAGTTACCACGTTCATGACTGATGACTGAGAAAGGGGGTAGACAGTACATTAAACCAAAAGAAGAAAAAAAAGGAAAGAAAAAAGTGAGAGATCAAACAGGTTGAAAAATCAGTTTCTTTTTTCTTTTTTGGGGGGAGGTGAGAAGAGGTGTGCTTGGATTCAGTCATCGACATTCAGCTTTGTGTGTGCAACCTCTAGAAAAAAACCCAGCAACACTTCTTTGTGTTTAATATGTTTGATTAAAGGATGAGAGTAACAAATGTGCTCCTACATGATATTGTACATTTATATTCAAAATGCTTGTGGTCTATTAAGGAACAAATCATTTTGACACAATATTCACAATTTAACATAATTTAAGGAAAGAGGTTTGAGTTTTTTCTGTATCTATACTTTGCATGGGATACTGAAGACATCTTAGCTTTCTCTAAGAATTATTGAGCCTGGTCAAGTGGTGCTTACAACAAAGTTAGCAAACCACTAAGACTAAAATATTATTAAACCATCGAACTATCAAAATGAAAAGGGGGGTTTAAAGAGTTTTTTCTCCAATTATAAGTATCTGGAAAGAACTATGGCAAGTTTTTGTACCATATCAACAATGATTCTGTTAGACTTCTTTATTGAACTGAATGAAATAAATCCAATAAAACCAAAAAGGTCATTGTTCGTTCTGGTAAGAATGAAGCTGATTGAATCCAGGCAAATGTGTGCTTGACAGAGCAAAGGACGAGTGAACATGCTTCAGAATTTGTCAAACGGTATTAGGACAAGAAAATCAATCAGAGCATTTACAAAAAAAAAAAAAAAAGAAAGGAAGAAAGAAAGAAAATTTCATAGTAGGAATAAACAGAGCATCTTTGCACTTGATTCCAAGTTTAGAATGATGGTTTAAAGTAAATATCAGATCAAGACCTTGATAATACACAAATAAATAAGTAAATAAATAAACAAATAAATAATAAACAAACAGAAAATTGACAATAACAATGGACGTGTTCTATAATGTGAAATATAACTAATCAGCAATCAGAACAGGCAGTAAGTACAGATGGGGAAGTTTTACAGTATGATCTTACTGACTCAAACTTTTACTAAAGCATTCCATATTTCTCTGGCTGAAAGTATGGGGACAAATATAGTTTTTTTGGTCAAGGTACCCTTGATGAGAAAAAAAAAATTTTTTTTTAGAAGTATAATGTAAACTCAGATAACCTTAAGTATAGACATAAGTTCAGCTAGGCAGGAGAGGTTTAAAAAAAATGACTAAATTTGTTTATTTATTTGTCGCTGTACAAAGACATACATCCATATCAGATGAACTGATCTCATTTTCAACACAAACAACATTGATATGCAGACCAGGGGACAAAATGTTTATGAATGTAGACAACATAGAAACAAAAAAGGCACTGTTGTGTATTTTCAAATTAATTAAAAAAAAAAAAGGTATACCCTTGACAAGACAAAACAAACGGATAAAAGATTACATTTACAATGGGAAGTGACAAAACAATCAAACGTGACCTTTTTTTGGTCCTCAGAAACAGTATGAATAAGCAAAGGAACTAATTTATGTTACACTGGATATATATAAAATGAATAGATAAAAATATAAAAATATTAGAATATCGAAAAATGTTTTTTATATAGAAGCGCCTATTGTATTTTAAACATCAGTTTTGGAATAACCTGCAGTCTGACCTAATTAATTTTCTCAACTGTGCTGTTGTGATCCGGTAATGAGAATAAAATTAGGTCCGATTAGCGTGTGTGTGTCTGTGTGGTAAAGCCATTTGTGTATTTGTATTTGTGTGGCAGGGCATACCTGAACCTTCCTCTGTGACCATACCCAGACCCTCTGCCTTATTCTGCCTCTCAAATGCATTCAGGTCGAGGACACTACAACAAACAGACACAGCCTGCTACACATAATACTGAAACGTATTTTTTTGTTTCCAAAAACAAACATGCAAACAGACCATAAACTCTGTGTGCAAACATATAAAAACTCAGTATATGCTGTAACTGTTTTACAGATAACTGTGCTATTATCACACCTGTTGCATTTTAGGCTAATCTCTGATAGTGTGTAATGATACGCCACTTACAGTTTATAGAACGGCTCCAAAAGAACACACGCGCTAGCTATGAGCAAATACTCAATCCTTAAGCGCCGAGTAATAACTGAATTTGCTGAGTGTAAGGTTTGTTGTGTCATTTGTGTGGTCTAAAGTAAAGGAAGACAGTATGTTTGAGTACCTGCATGACTGCATCAGTCCAGCCAAACTCTGAAAGAAGCCAACATCCTTCTTGTCCTTCAGATAGTCCAGCATTTTCTACAACAAAAGGGAAAGACCAACATGAGCAGGACAGAAAACACTGAGGACTAGTGAGAGTTGTCTAAGCCAGTGAAAAACATTCATCCCTGGCGGCTCTAACCTGTTGTACAGTAGAGTTGCCTCCGTTGAGAATGGCAATGCCCAGTTTGAGTGTGGATGCTACCATAGGCCCCATCTCACCTTCACAATCAATAAAATGACATCAGTGTTGAAGAGTTAAAACAGCATCAACAGAACTTGTACTGTAATGTTTAAGTCACATCCTGTCAGGAACCGGCGGTCTGGAGAAAGGGCCTTCATTGAACAGGTAGTAAGACAACACAGTCCCTAACTTCTGTGAAATGCCATAGGTCCCTATACAGACTGAAATCGATGGCCAAGTGGGTACAGTTCCTGGTCTGTTCAATGTTACCTGGTTCACTGTATTTTATTTCAAAGGTATACAGTTGCCTTTGGTAAAAAAAAAAAAAGTCTGGTCAGATTGATTCAAAATTAAAACTAATCCTAAAGCAAGACATAATTTTAGCATAGGCCTAATCTTATTCCTTAATCTCAACCCCCACTAAAATCTCTCAGCCCCGAGAGCTCTCAGCCTAACCGTCCCTGTATGTCATGCTTTCGTCTACCTTTGCTCGCACTGATAGTCTGTAGGACCATCTCTGCAGCACCACGGTCGTGCAGTCGGGCCTGCTGGTACAGCAGCTTCTGTTTCTCCATCTCTTTCTCCTGCAAAGTTGGCAGAGAGAGAGTTGCTTACCAGCCAATCATAATGCTTAGACCATTCTGCTCCCATGGGGCTTTGCTGCTGACCACACACAGACTGTGCTCTAATTTGGTGTTCTGATATCAAATTAAACAAAAAAAGAAAGAGAGAAAGAAAACAGACTTTTGGAGAATTTAGCATCTGACATTGTGGTGAGAGGCGAGAATGGGGTGGGTGTGGGGGTGGGGTGGTATTCTATATTGGGCACTTATAGATTAGGCACTCATAAATTAGGGGATCGATATTCAGTAAGCTTAAATAAACTGATAACATAAGCAGCCATAACAGCATACGTTCGTCTGGGCCAAAAGCCAAAACATGGATCTGGGGGGATATAAGAGATATAACATGTTTAGTGTGGCACTTGGCGAGAGACTATATTAATAGATGTTGTTCTGAGCTTACAACAGATGTCATGACTGCTTATAATGGTTGTTACACCATTGTTGTACAGGTTCTATGACTGTAGCGTAGAAAAGTTAGGTGTGTGTCACTAGAAGCCAGGCTGGGGACAGATGGCCTGTGTTTTGGGGAGGGGGGTGCGACATGACAGCAAAAAGCCGTGAGCAACGGGACATGAGGCCACAGGGAAGGGTGTCATGTCCGCTGCAGAATCACCAACACGCGGAGCCTAGCCAGCTGGAGAGCAGAGACAGCAACAACGCAGCAGCAGTAGCAGCAGCACAAACGCAGGAGCAAGGGGGAGGGGCTTTTGGTGCTCCCGCCTCCCCACCTGCAGCTAGGCAACAGCATATGAGAGAATGAAGGGGGCTGAGAAAATGGCGAGTAAAAATGGCGGCTCTACGTTTTGGTTTTTTACAGAGTGCGAAAAAACCAGGGAGGGAAGAAACGATAAGGCCTTGAACAAATGAAGAACCGTAGATGGTGTAGAAAAAAAAGGAACATAAAGAACTCGAAAGAAAGCAACCAACAGAAACATTGAGCTTGGTTACCAGAGATTTCTCTTCGTTGCTGGCAATTTTGATGCTTAAATCTTTCATAATATCACGCTGCGGAAACAAAATTTAATCATTTCATACTTCACCCGAGAGTTCGTTTCTCTTAACTAACTGGAATTAGACACGGTGAAGCGTGGTAAGGAAAGAAATAAAAGCCTCTCAAACAGCCATGCCAATACAAAAGCAGTAAGCCAGTGCGTAGGGCATTAAAATATAGTATGCTGAGGACAATTAGAATATAGAATATGCTTTCAGTGACTCTTAAACTGTACATCAATAAATATTTGTTCACAACAATAACCACACATGTAACCTATTACATAATAACAACTGAAGTATGCAGCATCACTTCTGTGAATACACTGTTCCATGGTTTTATTCTAGACTTATTAGCAGGGACAGTAGAGTGTTTTGACTCAAAGGGTGTGTTTGTGTGTGAAAATCATGAAATGTGAGGACACTAGGTAAGGTGAGGCTGTAGGAAGTAGCATGCTATCCGAGATGAGATGAGTGTGTTTCTAATGGCCCATGCCTCAGCACTGACTCTCTGCTGGACTCTCCAACTGCATCGCTGTGACCAAGAACAAAACATGCAGCAAACCACTAATCACACCTTCAACAATTTAAGCTCATTATAACAGGCAACAGGAATACAACAACATAAAAAACAGCCAACAGATTGCAGAATGGGATCTTATCTGGCCTGAATGAATCATTGTTTCTTAAAAAATAGCAAACTTTCTAACATTTACAACAAAAAAGCTGATTTGCCTAACTTTGTACTGACAGTTTGAGCTCATTGATTCCACGTGTGATTTCAGTATACAGATAAATAAACACATGTAATAAGTTTTAGTGGGAAAATAAGTCAATTAGTCTAATCATAACCTCAAAGGTAAATTTGTATTTGATTAAAATGTATGAAAATGTCATCTGGTGACCATGTACAAGTTTCGTTTTTCACTGATTGATTGGGTGATTAATGTGTCCAAAACTGAAAAATGAAAAGTGAAATACTGTTACTCTCAGGAATCATAAACATTACGTGTAAGAATTCTGTTGGACTATAGTGATGGAATGAAAGCAGACTGCTCTGGAAAGTTCTGGAAAAACTCTGTAGCATACGACCACTTTTTAGCCACAGAAGAAGCGGTGAGTTAGCAGCTTGTACACATCAGTTATTGTTAAAGACGTGTTTGAGACACATCATGCCATCTGAAAAGCAGCAGAAAACCATGAAAAAAACAAAGAGTGGGACCCCACATTTTAGAAGGATCTTTTTTTCTTTTTAAAGATCCCTTCATAAAAATGTGTCTGGGATGGGAGGACACAATGCAGCACAGAGTGTAAGAAAACAAGACGTACTTCAAAGCTCTTCACTTCCTCTCCTTCCTCATCTTCTTCATCATGGCAGCTCTGATAAAGACAGATTGTCAAAACACTGTAACTACTTGAGTGGACAACATCAAAAACATACGCCATCGATAAAGTGACTTGTCCCACTCTTCAGATAAAAGAAGATTTGATCAAACATCAACTGGAAGCCTTACATATGAAAAATATTAGACCATTAGTGTCACTCCATGGCCTGTTTATTATAACAGTTTTGATAATTACATCACCGATTGCCTGACATTTCGTTTTACATGAAAAAGTACAGATGACAAGAGCTCCTGCAGTATGGAGTGTGGAAGCTCAAAGCTGTAAGCCCATATGTAGTTCCATAATCATTCTAACTAAAATAGCTCTTGTTCAAAATTAACTAGGAGTGGTTTGACTGATAACATAAAACTTATGTTACCTTTGCCATGATATCTGCATATGCCATGTAGAGATTATCTTCCTCCAGTTTGCTGTAAATGTAAAAATACTGTTAGTTAAAATAGCTATGTAATAAATAGTACTGGTTTTGGTGCTACTATGTTTGTAATAAATGAAATGATATTAGTATATATAATAATGATTATAAACTACATGAAACAGTACTGATGAGAAGAAACTACACTTCAAGCACAAATATTGCATATGTGTAATAAATAAAGATACATTTAAATGTAGCAGAAATATCCACACAATGAACAAAGTCATATTTTGTTATTGATTGTTTTACAGAACAGGTAGTGATAATTGAGTGTATTTCTGAATGGATGGAATTTTGCTAGATGACTGTTGAAATGACTGAAAGTGTTACAATGACATCATCTGTAACTGTGGTTCTTAAATGCATGGCCTTGGACTGGTACCAGGCCATGAGGTTTTTGCTGCTGGACCATGAAAACACAAAGGGAGAAGGGGAAAACATTTTGTACAGCATTCTTTGTGTAGTGTGCCACAGCACTCCTTCTCACGACACACCCACAAACCTTTTGAATAGTTTGTTTCTTATGTCACTCCTGGTCACTTGATGGTGAAAATTGTATGTATATTGTATTAAAGTTAAACAGTTAATGACTTAAAAATGCATCTATATTAAAAGAACACGTTATCATGATTAAGACTGTGTCAAGACACACCACTTCTCAGTGAGAGCTGTTCTGCTGAAGAGCTGAATGAGCTGATGCAGTGGGTCAATATGTTTAAGCCCCTCCTCCTCCTCTGAAGGCTCCTCCCCTCCAGGTTTCTGAAACACAAAACAGCGCAGCCACATTAGCTTCATCCCTCCCCATCACAGGGAAATGTTCTGCAGCTACCACAAAAATCTCTCAAGGCTATTAAATCAGCAGCCTACTCATTGAGTGCAAGCAATTTCCACATTTTCTCTGTACATTTCCTCCAACATTGTTTAAATGCAGTTCAACTTTGTTCACAATGCCCTTGTAAACGACAGACTGAAACATACTCGCTCATACAAGAATCTCAATGTGCCAAAAAACGATAAAGTGGCACAAGAATATTCCATTCACAATGCTAACACAGTTATGTCCAAGCACTTTGCATATCAAATCATATTCTGTTGAAGAAACGAGGACATTACATTACATGCTGTGAAAAATACATTTGTACGCTTATGGGCGCTTTAGTAAAGCAAAGATCAGCGGAGAGTACTTACAGCCAAATCTTCTATTAGCTTATCTTCAAAGTAATGTTCCTCTGTCTCGATCCAGGACTTCTCATAGCCTTGTAAGAACAGGTTCACTGCTCGATGCCTTGAGAGAGAGAGAGAGAGAGAGAGAGAGAGAGAGAGAGAGAGAGAGAGACGACATGAAGACAAAAATGACAATGAAGAAGTAGCAACCTTGAAACCTTGAGATGAGGATTCAGAAAACTTTACTTGTATCCTTGGGCACTTTGTGACAAAAAGGGGCATAATTATAAAACATGATAGGTTCAGTCTTTTAGTAATGTAATTATGCACCACCATTTCAAAAATTTCAAGTTCCATTTCAATATTTGACACAGGTGATATATGTATTCCACAATGCACTGATATGCACTGTCATGCCAGACATATGTAGGAGCATACAGCACATACCTGGGCAGGTTGTATAAGGGCGCCATCCTGAAACAGGCCACCACAGCTCTTTTCCTCTGTTTGGACAGAAGCTTATGCCAAACTGCCTTCTTACTCCTCTGTGGATGTTCCACCTGTTCACACATATGTCACATGTTCAAATCTGACATATTTGGTCATATAATTGTTTGAACAATCGATTTTTATTAACCAGCCATAATAGAGTTATTGATATCAGTTTTATTTACCTGCTGTTACAGGTGATAAAGTGTTAATGCTAAAGGGTCCCCTGCCTCTGAAGACTGACCTGGTCCAAATGAAAGAGAACATGGGCGATGTCCAGCACCCTCTCCACTGTTTTCTCTGGGTCTGACGTGTCTTCACTGCGGTTTGGCATGTCTTTATACAGGGCCATCTGCCAACGGATAGCAGGGTCTTCCAGCTAGAGACACATACATCAGCATTAGCCAGACTCACAAGTACAGCGCAATAACTAAGGACAGAGAGGACTGTTACAGACTGAGGCAAAACCGAAGAACCGAGGTGAGCTGGTGAGCCTCCCTCTACTCTTCACTTGATCTATTAAACACACAACTGAATGAACTAGCCTGGTGAAAGCACACAATTACAGACTCTACCAAGCAACAGTCAGGCGCTCTGTCTATTGATCCAGACCCTGAGGTTAAGTGCTGACAGGGGAAAAAGCTGCAGCTGACAGGGTTGTTGGGGTTAGTAAGAGCGCTACATCTACATAAATCCACCAGCACGCTACCCACCAGCGTGCTATACCCAAACACGCTCTTCACAGCAGGTTGACCCTCTTTCTGCCTGGGGGCCTGCGTGGCGTCAGCCGACCGATTCGGGGCCTTGCCGTGCTTCACCGTGGACACGTAGTCCGAGGCTGTGGCCTTTTTGATGGTGGGCAAGGGCACCCGAAGGGCGCGGTGGGTAATATCGAGAGTGGTAGAGCGCTTGCGTAGCTGGTGCCGTTTGTGAGCGGGCAGTTCAGGACCTGTGGGTTTGGACTGTTGGCTTTTCATCCATTTTAGCACGATGATGAGACGCTTGACCAGCTTTTTGAAGTGGAAGACACGGTACTGATGGGGAGGGGCAGGAGCATGCAGACATGCACAGAGGACAGTGAAGAGGACAGAGAGAGAGAGAGAGAGAGACAGACAGTGAAATGGAGGTGAAATGGTGACTCATGCGAGACAAAGTGAACCTGAGGAATCTCACAACAGACAGAAGTAGATTCCCTTTTTACACATGAAAAGGCACATCATTTTTCTGGTCATATCACATACAAAAGCAATAACAGAAACAAATGGCACAGTGCAGTGTGATATGGAATGCATGATTACATATGTAAGGTAATATGGAATAGAAGGGTTCGTGCAGATGATAAAACAAAGGAGTTGAGTGGACTGAGACAAAACCTCACCTTGCCCTGCAGATGGAGGTTATTACGAATAATCTCCCGCACCTCATCCTCTGTGTCTTTCTATTAGTAGAAAAAAAGGACAAAACAAGCCCTGAAAAATACTCCTCCTCTTATGGCTGGTACAACATATGTTTACAAACATAGTAACTATCTGATCAGTTAGGGAGAACATTTTGGGAATATTTTCCCCACTATGTTTAAGGCAAATTGACTAAAGAAGGACTTAATTTCTTATAACACTCAATATAAGCAGTCAAAGTGTCAGCTCTGGTTCCATCAGGGTGAATGTATCTGTACCTGTGTGAAGCAGCTCTTATGTGCACCTGTGTGAATCAGTTATTATCTGTACCTGTGTGAAACGGTTCTTATGTGCACCTGTGTTATTATCTGTACCTGTGTGAAGCGGTTCTTGGCCAGGGCAATGAGCTCCTGGTCTCCCGGTGCACAGATATTGAGTCCGACAGGGAGCAACCTCTTCAGAGCGGCCACGATGAGAGAAGTCTGCATGGAGTAGCGATCGCCTTTTCTCTTCATCTTCTTCCTTTCTTGGTCTGATACTGCCCCCTATGGTTACATGAGAAGCACAAAACCAGAGTGAAGAGACAGCTTTTAATTTCTCTTTACTATAAATGTTTTTCTAAAACAGCCAGCCATGCATCCACAAAAGAGACACTAAGAACCATTCTGTCCGATTCAAATGGACTGACACTGTTAAAGTGTGGAGTTGCTTGCGTCTGGAGAAAAGTGTTTTGGAAAGATGTAGGCTATATGTGTGTGTGTGTGTGTGTGTGTGTGTGTTACCTTTGACATTTTGGACTTGGTATCCGTGATGAGGAAAGACATGTTGTTGATCTCATTCTGAACAACAAAGTTCTGCTCCTCTCTTTTAAAATTCTGTGAAACGATTCATCAGAAAAAAACACACAGATGGCCAAGGTCATACTACGACTCTTTACTGGGCACGTAAACAAAAGACGATCTGGAATGAATTCAGCTCAAGTCACAAAGGCATGTCAACAGTATCTCTGTTCCCTTCTTTGAGCTGGCACTGGGAAATAATAAATGGCTTTCCCAGGATGCATTTAAACATGCTTTGAATATTTGCATGGCATGTTCACGATGACTGGTTTATATTAGTGCTGAACATCTAGGGTACATTTCACTTAGGGTCACAGATGACCTGTAATGACTAGCAATTGCTACGTGACTATTCATGACTATCCTTGTGTTTTTCCCTGATTTCGCTCACATGAGATTTGGCCCAGAAAATGAAGACCTCTGCAACCATGCGGAACAACTCCTCTGCCTCGGGGTTTGGCTCCTTCAGCCATTTCGCCCTTAGAAACAAAACAAAAAAAACCAGAAACATTCATTCCAACGTTGGTTCATAGGCAGACGTGTTTTACAAAGCCGCATTCTCCGTGCAGACGGGAATTCTCAACGATTCCAGGCAATACATCAAATCAACACACAGTTCTGCTAACAATAATTCAGAGGGATAGGAACACTTATAAATAGATGACGGAAACAATTAAAGGCAGAGTATTTTGAGTGGAATTGTTTGTGTGTTTTCACTCAGCCAATGAACATTTTTAAAGAACAATCCATCTTTGCTCTGTATCCCAGTGCCAGCGACGTCATACCTATTATAGTCGACAAATCGGATGAGGAGTGGGTAGAAGGCGTAGAGATCCCGAACGAGGATGGTGAACTCGTCGAGGATGAGGAGTTCAGACTCGGACATCTCCCCGCGACCTTCGGCCTTCATGTGCTCCTCATCCACCAGAACAGTGGCCGCCTTCTTCTTTAGCTTCTCCATCAGTGGCAGGAAATGGGTCTTCAGCAGCTGTGGCTGGGCCTTGCTTATGATTGGTTGTGAGAACACTGCAGTGGGTTTGGGGACAGGAAGACAACATGGTCATATGGGATATTGAGCCACTGTGACTGACAGATCATTGACACTAGCTCATAACCACTGCCTCTCGGTCTGTTCACCATTCACATAAGGAGAAATGTACTGAAAAAAATAGCTTATAGACCATTAAGACCAACTTATAGACCAATAAGACCAAAAAACCCCAACTGCCCAGATCTGATCTTTGAAAGTCTTCATATTTCATATTCATTGTATTTAAAAGACAGTCTTTTCTAGAGGAGAGTAGTATAAGAGGGCCAATAGAACACTGACAGTCTTATCTATAGTTTTCATGTATCGTGGCTCTACTGACCTTGGTTCTTATAGGAAAGATACAAGCAAAGGACACTGAGACAAAGCTCACCCGCTAGCCGCTTCATCCAGGCTCCCTCGTCAATACCCAGGTTATTATAGATGATCTTGAGAATGTTGCCCAGCAGTGCATTCATGTGCTGGGAGGTAAGGGAGGTGCAGCAGCTCTCTGCTCGGTCCGGATTATTCTCTGGGCCATGCTCCCACCAGTGGGACATGTAGCTACACAGCATGGGCAGCACCACCTCCATAACATGAGGCATCTGTGTGTAGCGCATGCCTGACTCCGCCAGCTCCATGATCTCTTCCAGTGATTTCTCCAGAGAGGGAATAAGTGCACACACTTCCCCTACCTGAGCCGGCAAACCCAGAGCTGAGAGAGAGGGAGAGAGAGAGAGAGAGAGAGAGAGAGATTAGAGGAAGAAGAGTCAGAAAGCTCCTAATTGTAACTTCATTCTTTGAATTATTAGTAGTTTGTGCCCTCAATGTAACATGTTAAGCGGTGTCTGAGGTGCATTCTACTGAGAGTGTTATTATGTAGAGAGGCGAAACTCTCACCTGCTCTGTCTCTTGAGTTCTTGGTGTTGTATATGGAGTAACTGTTGTGTCTGTTGAGGTGAGGCTCTAGGAACGCCACAGGGAAGGCTCCAGAAAAAGCAGCCAAACACTCTCCCAGAGCCGGCCGCTGCCTGGAGAGAGGACACAGCTGAGAAACACACACACAGACACTAGCATGCCTGCTCACGAGCACTGTAGCTCCTTTTGTCCTCACACATGAGTAGATGAGAATAATTTCATGGAAATGTGATAGGACAGAATAGAATACAATAGAATCCATGCATATGGAAATACATCAATGTGCTAGAGAAGGAGCCCTTTTATGAATATGATCTAGTGTTGATTACCTTTCAACATATATACTTTTGCTGGTGCCAAGAGCATAGAGACTGTTCAGGATTCTGTAACATGACACCTGGACATCATCCACTGCAAGATAAAAAAAAAAAAAAAGGAAAGGTGAGAGGTACATTATATCTGAAGACCATGGAGTAATTAACAGAACCAAACTATGACACAAGGGCTAAGAGCCAAATACACCTACATATAAGATCTTCACCAAACAGGTTTTGGCCGATGTGTTCAAACAGAGAGGAGAGGACTGGCAGTAGGGCCACCGTGGTGTAGTTGATGATCTGCGTCACACCCTTTGGTTGGGTCCGTGTGTGTGTGAACTGGCCTTGTTTCAGGTTCTCTATGGTCCTTTCCAGATCTTCAGCAGCGTTGTCGAAGAAGGCCCTCAAAGCAGCCTTCACAGAATCTAATCCCGTCTTCATCACCGTCCTGTTCCCAGTGACAGAGACAGTCAGCAAGTTCGGCGGCTATCTACACCCCACTGGGTGGGGTTTAAGGCAGTGGGAGTGTTCAGAGCACCTTCAAATGCCACTTAGCCACACTCAGAGAGGCCACTCACCTGGCATCCAAAGTTTGTCCCAGTATATGCAGGCAGTTGACTATGGAGGTAGCATCATTCCCTAGAAAGGCAAAATGGTACATGTCATAAAAAAAAACCACGGATATTCAGGGTTTCACCTCAGTTCAAAGCCTTACAATGTAATGCGTTTCGCATAATGCCATCACATTCCCCTTATGAGATTCATATGAATAATTATATATGTGTTATATCGGTTTACTGTCTATGTATGACTTGAAATTTCTGTAAATATCCATTATAGCTAATATCATATTGCAACAGCTTGCAAAAACGCAGCAGGTCATACGATAGTCCAACGGTACATGAAAGAATACTATTAGAACTCTAGATGACTGGCTTTGGAGTAATTCGGACAGGGCTGAATCATTTCAAACAGAATGATCCCACATAAAATGGTCTGAGTCCTTACAGAACATTACAAAACTGCTGGCATCTTTCAAGCATCCTTTACGACAAACTTAAATCCCATGACCCGTATCAAAAGGACAGTAAAAAAATAAGTGAACTCCATTTGTAGCACAGATGAGCTGTTTCCACACACGATAAAATAATGCAAAGCACAATGTGTTTTCATGCAACTAACAACTAGATCCAAATGTTCTCAGTTCACTCAGATGGTAGCATGCTAAGAGAACACAGCTTCAGGACTTTAGCAAAGTTTTCTCAAACCTTTAAGAAAGTAGAAATTATTAATGGCTCAATGGCCAGGGAGGAAATTGAGCCAAAACACTGCTTCAAACAGTGGTGTTGGTGCTGATCTTGCAACACAGACAGCTTCACGCCAACAATTCCAAAAACACATCTTTACAATCTGGCTACACCTCAGTGCACTTCTCCGTGTACATTAACATAATAGAGAATTAGACCTGAGGCTGATCGTTTCCATCAATCAGAAAAAAATGGCTTGGAAAACTTTGCATGGGGTGGTGTTCTAGAGCCCAGGGGAGGAATCCTGAATGTCTCTGGACAGCATAGTAATGTGTCTGACAAGCCACACGTCTGCTTTTCTGCCCCAATTTCAGCTGAACCTCCAACACGGAGGAAATCTGAACATGCGTATAGATAGAGCCCACACAACCCTATTCAACACAACCAGACGCAGAGCAGAGATCAGCAGGGAAAGTCACCCATAGCACTTCACTTTCAAAAACTGTCCTTACCAAACAGTGATATCCTATGTCTGACCAGAACTCCAAGTTTGCAGAAAAGGCTTGAGTGAAAGAGAGACGGAAGAAAAAAGGGAAAAATAAGAAGAGAAAGGAGGAGAAATGTAAGTCATGTAGGTTAAAAAGAGCTGTCTACACTAACACGAAGAGAGAAAAGGATGGGCAGTAGAAACAGAAGACCACTCAAAGAATGACTGTTCTCTTTTAATGAGAATTAGGAAACAAAGGAGATAACAAACTGAGCTGATAACAAACAGCATTGTTGTACAGAAAAATACATAAAAAAATACATGCATTTTTAAAGTCATTGTCAAAACAGTATTTTGGTTGTAGCTACAGTTAAGAAGGGGTGAAGGGAAGGGCATTTAAATAAGCAGCAATTTCACAGAGTGCCTTATACATTATACAATTCTATTTCACATAATTTAACACTTTACGAGTCACACAGCAATCCCCCAATAGCATAATACCATCAAAACATGTATTGTCTATGGATGGTTAATATGTAACATAATTATACCTGGAGAGAGAAGGGTATTTAATCATTTACATATCATGAAAATGATACATTCAGGCTGATTCTGTCTTTACCTGGTGACCATCTCTTTCTCCTTGTTGGAGGCGTGGCCCCCACTGCTGATTGGACGCACTGCCGTAGACAGGAAGTAAAGCCGATGATTCTTGAAGTACTGGTCCACCAATGGTAGGACCACCTGAAGACAGAAAGTAGACTTCTCTATTGACAGATCACAGAAAAATGACCCTGGAGGAAAAACTGAATCCAAGGTTTTCAATTGTATTTCTGGAAGTGATTCCAACAGATCTGGGCAAGCAATGATGTTTCCCACTTTGTCAGTCAGTGTTTGAAGCTGCAATACGCTTTAATGTTCTGCTATCTTTGTTTACAGTAAACAGAGCATAATCTAATGAGTCTAAAATTGACTCATTAGATTGTCATTAAAACAACATTACTGGCAAACTCCCCTCCTGCTTTTGTGATAGGAAACAAACCTGTCAAACTTCAGTCTAAGAATACAGGAATGTTTGAATGTTTATCATGTGTCATCGGGTTTCGGAAGGCCAAAAGGGCGTTTTGTGTAGAGGTTTGGAGCACAGTGCTATAAGCTTTCCTATAATCATTGGACTATGGTTCTATGAGGAGATAGATGTTAAGTGGAAAGAGAAAGAGAGTTGTAACTGGAGGATTGTGTGTTCAGCTTCTGAGTGTGACAAGTCTCTGTCAGTATGATAAATGCACTGAACAGGAACAGAGGGTCGCTCCGCAGGCAGACAGCCTCTGACACAACACATGGCTCTGGATAAGAATATCAAATGAATGTACAGTAAATGATCTTTTAAGCTGTGTCTTGATCTTGTGTATCATTTAACAAAGATCAATCAAGTTGTCATCAAACGTTTTGAAATGACTGAGTAATGAGAGTCGACAGACCTTTCCAAAGAACTTCATCTGCTGTTCGTGAGGAATCTTCTCTCCTTTGGGACGAGTGCTCACATCTGAAACATTGGAGGAAAAAAGTGTACAGACTTTATAATATCCTCTTCAAGCAATTAAGCAGGACATTTCAAAACATGTCCAACCTGATTACTAGTGTCCATACATGAGACATGAGTGGTAACATAGTATAACATAACATCTATTAATTAAAACAATACTGAATACAGGAAAAAAAAAGAAAAAAGAAGAAAAAAAGAAACAGAGCTCTCACCAAACTCCAGCATGTGTTCATGTGCTTCATCCACGTATGTGATGAGCTGCTGGAGGAAGGTGTAGGCAAAGCGTTTCTCTATCGATGGGGTATCAAGCTCCTGTTCCTTCATGGCTCTGCTGAGACCAACGCCAGGTTAGGGCTTTGTTATATAACAGTCTTATAGCGATCCAGGACTTCATACCACACACACACGAGACAGTTCTTTAAGGTTGGTTTGGAGCCTTGACTTTGGTTGGAAAGCAAACCAAATACACATGCGCGCATAAACGCGCACACACACACACACACACACACACACCCATTCCTACCTAGAGACAGTGTAGCCATTGATCTGAAAGAACTTGAGAATATCTTGTGCTTTTTCTCTGTCTTTGGATTTCTCTTTGGCAGTCAGAGTGTCATAGGGCACCAGCAAAGGGTGGCTCCCTCCACCTGTCAATCAAACAAGTCAAATTTGACAATGTCTCGTCATACAATGTCAAATAAAAAACCTCAGTCAATAATACATTACGGTGATGCTGACTGTGAGTGACAGGCATATGGAGATCCTGCTGAAAATAATTAGACTTCACAAAGGTTACTGGCAGGACTACAGTGACACCTGCTGGCTAAACTTTATCAGAACCTCAATGCAAGAATTGTGCTCTGTACCTTTCTCTCCCTCAGGGTAGGGTCTACTGAAGCTATAATCCTAACTCCTAGCCAAATGCCACTATCTGTACCTAAAAGAAAATTATGTGTGGAATACTGAACAGCAAATTCATCTGGCTATAAAACAACTTTACCTCCATCAGTACACAATGAAGCTCTGCCTACAAAAGTCACCCATTTACCGCAAAGGAAAAACACGACAACAGAGTTCAATTTTTGTTTCAGCACGATCTGTTAAACTCAAACACGAGGGTCTAGCACACTGTCTTACATCTATGTGTTCTGGGGGGAGGGGGGAGACGGGACTAATCTGAGCTTCACCTTTGGCTTCAAGCTCCATTTTCTTCTTCTTCGCCCAAATATTATGATAGTTCTCAGCCAGCAGCTCAGCCATGGACTGAAAAACAACAGAAGTGCTCAATGTGACTAAATACACATCTAATCATACTGAAAAGGAAGGTGCTGATTGTATATGATAAAGGAGTAGAGGAGAGTAAAGGCGTGCTGTTGGCTGACAGCTTGTCACTCACGTGTAAATCGCGGGACAAGGTCACATTACTCATGTCAACTGGTCTTGGACTGAACCCATGAGCACCCTCTATGGAGAGCTGCAGAGAACGGAGGGAACCAAATGTGAGTTATTGGTGCATATGAGAGCCAAAGACAATGATTTACAAAGTGATTTACAAACCATACAGAGAGCAACAACCGTCCATCTTACCACTGTCTAAATTCAACAAGAAATTTATAACTCTAATGAAAATGGAAGATGTGGTTCTGACCTGAAAGGAGAGCATACTGGTATGTGGTTCTGACCTGACCAGATAGTGTGTTAGGACTGACAACACAGTGTACTGGTGTGTTTCTAACCTGACAGGAGAGCATACTGGTATGTGGTTCTGACCTGACCAAATAGTGTGTTAGGACTGACTGGACATGTACTGTTGTGTTTCTGACCTGACTAGAGAGCTTACTGGTGTGTGGTACTGGCCTGACTGGACAGCGTACTGGTGTGTGTTTCTGGCCCAACTGGACAGTGTACCGGTGTGTCTCTGACCTGACTGGACAGTGTACCAGTGTGTGGTTCTGGCCTGACTGGAAAGTGTACTGGTGTGTTTCTGGCCTGACTGGACAGTGTATTTGTGCGTTCTTCCACTCTGACTGGTCAATGTCTCTGACCTGTGACTGGCCAGTGTCTCTGACCTGACTGACCTATGTCTCCGACCTGGCTGGACAGTGTCTCCGACCTGGCTGGACAGTGTCTCTGTCCTGACTGGCCAGTGTCTCTGTCCTGACTGGCCAATGTCTCTGACCTGGCTGGACAGTGTCTCTGACCTGACTGGACAGTGTCTCTGACCTGGCTGGACAGTGTCTCTGACCTGGCTGGACAATGTCTCTGACCTGGCTGGACAGTGTCTCTGTCCTGACTGGACAATGTCTCTGACCTGGCTGGACAGTATCTCTGACCTGACTGGCCAATGTCTCTGACCTGGCTGGACAGTGAGATGCGGCGTGTGCGGTTGTGCAAGCTGGCTGGGTCACTCTCTCGCGTCCTCTCGATGCTCCAGCCCCAGGACAGCATGGTTTTCAGGGACTCTCTGATTGGCCAGCGGTACAACTCCTTATCCTGTCACACGATAAGAGGATCAATAATACACACAGCGCTAACAGAGAAAATGAAAACTAGAGTATATATAACACAAGGCTTAATGGAAGGCATAAGACAGATGATGAATAACTTGAACTTTACTTGGGACAGTTTGCAAACCCCTTATCCTCCATATCGAAAGATAAATATGATACTGATCGAATATGGCATTAGAATAAGTATATAAATTTTAATTGTGAGTAATGATGTAGAATATAATCTCTCACCTTTTCAGACAGACCCTTGTAAGGCTTCAAAAGGGGATGAACTTTTGAGGACTCACAAAACTGCTCACCATGGACCCAGCCATTAGCAAACTATTTTAGAGAGAGAGAGAGGGTGAGAGAGTGAGAGAGAGAGAGAGAGAGAGAGAAAGTGGATTACTTAAAGTGAGCTGCTAGCCAGAGAAAACTTTCTCAGCTCCAAGTCTCTAGACAGTCTACCACAAAGACCAAAAGCATCAATAAGAAATTAATTTATCGACAAAAAACATGAGTGCTTGGATAGGATCATTCTATTGGAGGAGTATTGCTTTACCTTATCCATGGACCACTTCTCATGGGAGTGTTCAGCATACTTGTTGATAAAGTGATCCAACTTTTCAGGGATAGTAATACTGGTAAAAATTTCAGAAAAATAAATACATTAATAAATCAGTAAAGGTATGCTTATGTTCTTGAGAAAAGTGATAAAACTGTTTTCTTGAGGAAAAATCTTCAATAACAGGCTATTAAGTATTTTTGTCATTCGTGAGGAACACAGGGGAGTCGTGCAGGGACTGACTTGGAGGTGTCGGCAGGCTGTGGGTTGAAGTTGCCCTCTGCATCCATTGACGACTGTTTCTCCATCATGGCGACGTAGTTGGACTCCATGTAGTCAGGAGGCAATGCTCCGGCCACAGCACTGAGGCAGGGCAGAGCCAGCTTAAACAGCTCCAGGTCATATCTCTGAAAAAGAGCAGCACATCAGCCCAATCCCTAACACAAGTCAACCAAACCAGCCAATCAGATTTCAACTCTCACGATACCTAATGCACCATAATGCTGAGGGTTTCAACATTGGGGGTCTGTACTGATGGTTTTATCAACGTCCACTAGAGGGCACTATAGTTCACTGTTATAGTGTCTTCATCACTTTATACAGTCTTTGCTGATAAAACACCAACTGGCCATGCCTAAATGCCTACTTTTAATGAATCCACTAATAATTTACATCTTATCTTTGTGTGGTAAAGACACTGTAGCTTTGCTGTGGCACTAGGCTTTGTTGACATAAATTCAGAGTTTATGTACAGAGTAGTACTTGTACCTTTCTGGCCAAGGCATCGAATATTCCCCAGAAGAGTTTTCTGGTAAGATGTAACTCCTCATCTGACGCTGCTCCAAAGCTGCCCCAGCCCCCAGACAGGCAGTAGTACTTCCAGCAACGCTCATAATGATTGGTCAACAGCTGGAGGTATGAGGTCATTAACTTCAGTATTTTCTAGTAAAGCTACATTTTACCACCAATAAAAGGTTCATGGGAGCTATTAAAATACTACTGCAGAATCAAAACATTGATTCTCATTAAAAAAAATAACATCTACAGAAATTAGTTTCACCTTCAGAGGCATTTTAGTGTGCTCATTCAACAGAGGAACATCAAACACCAGCCGCCTAAGCAGGTGCTGCATCATGGAAGGCCTCAGCTTGCTATGGACACATAAAAACAAATACACACACACACACACACAGACAGACTGTCAAACACCACTGTAATTTTCCCACGATATTGTCTGACCCAAACATCCAATGAAAGTGCTCAGTTCGATTTCTCAGATTCTATTGGTATGTATGTACTTATGTGTCCGTGTGTTTTTGTAATCAGTAAGTTGAACGGGCTCCAGTCTTCCTCACCCACAGACAGCGAGCAGACACTCCTCGATCGCGTCTCTCTGTGCTTTAGTCAGGCAGCAGCCCTTGGACAGGCGGTAAACCGTGTGGAGCAGGGAGTCGATCAGTGAGGCGAAGGGCTCAGTGCCAGCGAACAGTGGGGCACATTTGGTCAATAAAGGCAGCACAGCTGTACACAGGTACCGGTTCAATGCCAGGGCCATGTCTGTGGCACTAAGAGCAGCCTGGGGTTAGTCAGTCAATCAGAGAGAGAGAGAGAGAGAGGGAGAGAGAGAGAGAGAGGTAAAATATCCTTTGACTGTAGAAAAGCACTGATTACATTTTAAGCAGCAGCCAACATTTAATGTGTTGTAGTAATTTACATTGTTTGCTTAATAAAGTTTTGTAGATTATAACAATATGGTTCTAAAGTGTTTACACAAGCGCATTTTAAAATGTAACAATGTTACCTTTAACAGAACCTCTCAAGGAGTCATGTGACTCACCGTGTCCAATGAGGCAGCAGCTCTCAGGTCAGGCAAGAATCCCACCTCCAGCAGGTGTAAGAGGAAGTTCTGATCCTCAATGCCATAGACCCGGTCCAGAAACAGAACCATAGCTGCCTTGTGATCAGGACAGAACCCTGCTGACATGTCTGGTTCTATCACTGAGCCATCTAGATGGACACAAAATACGAAATATCACTTTTGGACTCGATTAAAATGTGAATTTTGACACAGCGCTGTCAAAATCCCTTATAAACATCACACCAGACACAAAATGGCACAACCACACATGGTGTTAAACAATCACATGGATTAGCAATGTTGCATTTGACCTTTGTAAGTTGTTCATATCCATACATTTGTACATTGTAGAAAGTTTCTACACGTTGACCTGCATTTATATTACAGTATTAACACTTTTAAAGTCTTATGTGAAACATATTATGGCTACAAATAGTCAAACACATGCAGTCCTCAATTCTTTTTTAAGATCCTATGTTTAAGCCTCGGCAATGGTTTGCTGAGGCATCGTAAGTGGTTCTGGATGGTTCTGTCCAGATGGGGTCCAGGTAAACCCACCTTTGGCCAGTGTGGGCATGGGAAACGGGATGCTGATTACTCCCTCCAAGTCCTCTATGGGGATGAGCGAACGCAGAATGGCCCGGATGCGGATTGCCTCACCCTTCCCCGCGTTGATCAGCTGTGGCAAAAACAGGCCACGGATTTCAATACCCTCATCCCTTTCTCTTTCCCCCCTCTCCCTCCCCTGTTAAGTACAGATTGTTGATTTGACCTTCATAAAAGTGTTCTTTTTAATATGTCCTAATTTGGTAGATGTTCTGTTTGTGTGAAATCTGTGTTTGGCTCTGGTATGGAAGGATTTGGAGCTCTCGCTCTTTTGGACAGGCTGAATGTGTCTCAGATGGCCCGGCGTTTGTTTCCAACACTCACATGCATCTCTGGGGCACAGCGACCCAGAAGGTCAATAAGGGCTGCATAGAACGTCATGATAGCGTTTCCCATATGGATGGTGTCATCCTCCTCATCTTCTAACATGTCACTCCTACCAGAGAAAAGATGATGCAGTCATGAGTCCACAGACAGAGACACACACATACCACGTATACTACACACACATATGCGCACACGCACACACACGCACACACACGCACATACAAACACACGCACATGCGCATGCACACACACACAAGCACACGCACACACGCATACAGACACACACACACACACACACACACACACACACACATATTGCTGGCTTTAAAAGTGAGAATGAGAGAAGTTCCAGGAGCTGATGAGTTGGCCCAGTTTGTGTAAGTTTAGAGAAAGCTTCTTCTGCCAATGGTAGACAGATCAGGAACACAGCAAAGAGTAATGAGTCCCACAGTGTACAGAGACATTGGGAGAGCAAGAGAGAGCAAGAGAGAGAGAGAGAGAGAAGCCCTAGATGGCTGGAAAGAGCAGTTGTCATAAAGAAAGTCTGTTCTCCAGAGGGAGAGAGAGTGTTGTGGCTGTAGGCCATGGAGGCTCAGGATGGCATAAAGTAGCCTAGCCTACATACACAGCATGGAAACAAACACAAAGCACACAAAAACAAATCTCCAAAACTGTGTTTGTGGCTGTGGTCAACAAAGTTGTACAAAGTGTTTTTTTCTTTTTTTCCCCTAAGAACGGATGTTTCTCAGCTCCTGATGCATATATTAATCTTTCTACAGTGTCCACAAAACCACACTTGGTAATCACTTCACAGCGAATACCACACTCCTCCAGTCACCATCACTGTCTCAGGCTTATCTGAAATGACCAGCTGAACTCTTGCCTCTGTGTGTGTGTAACAGTCTCCTCTCTCACTGAATTCTGGCAGTATGTGTGGTCTGTGTGTGTGTGTGTGTGTGTGTGTGTGTGCGCGCGCATGTGTGAGCACATACACGTGTGTGGTGGTCTTCTGTCAGCCCATGCCTTAAACACATTAGTTATCAAACTAACCCTATGATAAAACCTAACATAAATGATGAAAACTTTTCTTGACACAAGGTAGTTACCACTGTATGCTACAGTAGCAATATGTGGCTGTGGTCTGCAACGTATAAGCTTTCCTGCTGCCCTGTTCTCTTAGTCCTAGTAGAGAGCACACAATTGTACACTGTCATTCAGGGGTCTTGGGGAGCCCCTCTCATGAGCCCTGTTGTTTTGTATACATGAAAGGGGCAGTCCTTATACACGATTGGTGTGATTGGTGTGTTGAGTTTGCAGGTAAGTGCGGTGGTATTTCTGGTTGACATACAGTGTTCTGCTGGACTCTGAGGTGGGAGATGGACCATCCCTGCTGGGGTCCTCAGAGATTTTAATGGCCTCTTCCATGGCGGCCAACAGCCCGTTCCCCCCTTCCCCACGCAGGGCGGGGCCAAAACACTCCGGCCTACGAATCAGCAGTCTCACCACCACATTAGCATTCTCCTCCACGCTCTCCCCTGAAAGAGAACAAAGTACAAAGAGGACAGGAAATCGTAAAATAGACGCAATCGCAAAAACAGATAACTCAGAAGGCAGAATCCATGGAAAAATATATAAAATATAGATATAAAACATGGAAAGGTTATTCAGCGGGACGTGAAAAGGTCTACTCACCATTGCAGAAGACAGCGAAACGCAGGAAATCTAAATAGCGCTCTCCCTCAACGGGGTTCCAGCCAATGTCAGGGTAACCTTTCGAAACTAGCATTGAGCAGCTCTGTAGCCCACAGCC
Source organism: Chanos chanos (assembly GCF_902362185.1). Classification (NCBI taxonomy): domain Eukaryota; kingdom Metazoa; phylum Chordata; class Actinopteri; order Gonorynchiformes; family Chanidae; genus Chanos; species Chanos chanos. The sequence goes on along the minus strand of NC_044499.1, from coordinate 33,256,926 downwards.
AGCAAGATACTGCACCACCTGTAAAGAGAGAAAACGTCTGTGTCAAAATACCTCCATTCGCCTTTTGAGTCAATACTTACCCACATTTTGATTAAACTGCATTCACCTTCACCGACTTCTGGATCACACATATTAAAATTGTCAAAAAGAAGTGCTAAAAATTACTTTTTGAATTCCAAATAAACTTCAGCACTTTCAAAATGTCAAATTTACAAAATTTATTTATTTCATTTTGTCACCTCTGAACATATAGCATGGGTCAGTACCGAGGATATTATGGTAACTGGGCTGAGCTGCTGTGCTTGTTAAAGTATAGCCCACACCCTTTCCTAAGGGTCATTAAGTGAGTCCATAAACGTGAAAGCAGGTTATTATTATACATAGAGAGAGTGTTCTCGTCCTTGTCTTGCTTGTCTAATGAGCGATGCTGTGTTACAAAAGGAGCTCTACACAAACTCTGCTGTACCTGTCTCTAGTGGCTTGTTTATATATAGCGGTATACATTGGGAAGGCAGTGGCCTGAATAAAGTTAGTTCAGTGCGTGAGAGGGGAGGAGAGGGGAGGCGTACCTTCTCCAGGTCAGGCTCCCTCAGTGCCAGAGCCAGCTCATTGTTATCCATCACTGAGGCTGCGGCCACGTCTAAAGGAGTAGACCCTCGCATGGAGGGAGAGGCTGGGGGAGGAGAAGGGAGTAACACAGGCGCGAGGGTGTATGTACACGCACACGCACACACACACACACACACACAGATACACACACAGACACACACACACGCATACAGGCAATCAGAACAAAGAACAAAGAGAATCAGTGCAAGGGTGTTTTCACCTTCGCAATAACACAGAAACTTAAAATGTGCCTAGCATGCACGTTTGTTCATGTGAGCGTTACACAAAAACAGTTTAGAAAAGGTACAGGTTTATTTTTCAGTTTTGTACAAATCCTGAATCATAAGGTTTTGGTAACAGTGCCATTAAGCAGAGGATTATGTTTAATGAACCAGATCATTTATAAGAGATCATGATATAACTTATTACAGCAATACAATACTCTAGGGGAACATGTTAACATGCAATACGTGAACTGAATGCTATCATGGTCCTTTTGTTTTTGTTGGTTTGAAAAGCCAATTTGAACCAAATGGCCCTATAAGTAAACATGTGCATTAGCGCACCTAAAAACGTAATTATTTTGTTCAACAGTCACATAAAATCCTTAAAACAGTCTCAATTCATCACCAAATATTCACACTATTCTCATTAATGTTCTTCCAAGAGTTGCTTCGGATCTCAAGAGACTGGAGTAAAAGGCTATGGGGCATACAAATGAGGTCTAAAATGTCATTAGACCAACACAAATAAAGGGGGAAAAAAAAAACGACAGACAGGATCTTACCCAGACCAACGCTGCTGTTCTCCAGCAGGTAACTGAGATGTTCAAACATGGCTTTTTGGTTTTGTCTACTGATGCGACAGAAGTAGCAAAGAAAACGACAGCAGTTGGCCACCATCTTAGGAAATGTGATTTCCTTGATAGAAGTGATAGAAAAGTCAACACTATTACTTGTTACGCTAAGATTATTTCCATACACAAAACTGAGCATCAACCAATAACATCACAGTGTTACAAATGATATTATATTAATCACTAATCACATTACTACACAAAATGCTACATTCTCTCAAGGGTACAGATGTTTAGACTTAGCTATTCTTTAGGGTAAACAATCATTTACTTTGTACTGAAGGTCATTTTGTACATCCTGTTGGTTAAACCTCTTTGTCAGAGTGTGTTTTTACTACCTGAATCCACGCTCTTGACTACACACACATGTTTAACAGAGCATGTTATTTTTGGCTGTGAGCAGAAACACAGAGTGGGATGGTATATGAGGTCATTACCTTGGACTCTCCTCCACCAAGCACATTAACCATGACTTCCATAACTGTCTCATGCATACCCAGAGCTCTCATCAGGTTAGGATGCTGGTAGAACACCTTGTTATTCATTATGTCTCTGGACAGGAGGAAAATACGGTACAGTCAGAGAATCAGAGCTCCTCACACACACACACACACACACACACACACAATCTCACTTAATCTGACCTCATACTAAACCAAGAACTAGACCAGGATCAAATAAGTATTTGAATGACTTGGCCTTGTATCAGAGTTTTTACACAATTTTTTTACTTGTCTTTTTTTTGTACTGGAGTGGAATCTGACAGGGTAAACTGTGTGGAAGTAATACCAAACAAACATCACATAAATGTCTTCAAAGAATGTCTTCATTAAAACTTCTACTTAATTAAGAAAGCAAAGTCACAAGGAAAGCAGGCAGTCAGGAGAACTGGGACAGGACACAGTTATTCAAATACTACCACACAAACATATTATAATATTAAAATAAAAATGATAATACATTTGTATAGCATTCTTAAACATCGGCTGCTCCCTGACAATCTAAAAAATGGGATGATATCAACACACACGTAATGAGGGTTAACAGTAATCCATCACCATACACAGCATGTATTAGCAGCCTAATGAAATCTTCATACACGAGGCAAAAACAGATTTATCAGACTTATTATAAACAGAAATGATGAAAACACTGTGTTAGCATCTGAAGCCATAACCTGCGATCATGTATGTCGATATCTCTTTCCTTCTCTCTTAAATCATTTTTTACTCATTCATTTGTCTTTGTTCATCTTGTTGATGATATGTTGATCAGTCCCACAAAGGCATTTTAGATTTTCAGCAACACTAACTCTCTTAAACAATAAAAGGAGTTCCACAGAAAAAGATACTACAAGTCAGTAAAAGTAGAAAATCTCTCAGAGAAAACCCATACCCAAGGCCGCGGATCATGAGTTTCTCCTCCTCTCGTCCCATCCTGACGCTGAGCAGCGAGCGGATCTGGCCCAGAGAAGCCAGCAGGTTGATGGTGTCCTCCACTGACACAGAGTTGATGGTGTAGGTTTTGGGGAGCGCCCGTACCTGTCCCCCAATACCATCATACTGCCGGTGCAGTAACACAAACATGGCTCTGACCAGCTCCGGGTCTTCGATGACCGACTCCTGTGCCCAGCGGACCATGGTCTCAGAGATAAGCTGCTGCAGGGTACCTACAGGACGCAAAGTGGGGGAGGACAACAATCCTTTACACTGTGGGTCCCTGAGGACTTATACCTTACCAAACATGACTCAGCATCAGCACCATAAACAATCCTTTACACTGTGGGTCCCTGCTGACTTATACCATACCAAACATGACTCAGCATCAGCACCATAAACAATCCTTTACACTGTGGGTCCCTGCTGACTTATACCAGACCAAACATGACTCAGCATCAGCACCATAAACAATCCTTTACACTGTGGGTCCCTGCTGACTTATACCTTACCAAACATGACTCAGCATCAGCACCATAAACAATCCTTTACACTCTGGGTCCCTGCTGACTTATACCTTACCAAACATGACTCAGCATCAGCACCATAAACAATCCTTTACACTGTGGGTCCCTGAGGACTTATACCTTACCAAACATGACTCAGCATCAGCAACATAAACAATCCTTTACACTGTGGGTCCCTGAGGACTTATACCATACCGAACATGACTCAGCATCAGCACCATAAACAATCCTTTACACTGTGGGTCCCTGCTGACTTATACCTTACCAAACATGACTCAGCATCAGCACCATAAACAATCCTTTACACTCTGGGTCCCTGCTGACTTATACCTTACCAAACATGACTCAGCATCAGCACCATAAACAATCCTTTACACTGTGGGTCCCTGCTGACTTATACCTTACCAAACATGACTCAGCATCAGCACCATAAACAATCCTTTACACTGTGGGTCCCTGCTGACTTATACCTTACCAAACATGACTCAGCATCAGCACCATAAACAATCCTTTACACTGTGGGTCCCTGAGGACTTATACCTTACCAAACATGACTCAGCATCAGCAACATAAACAATCCTTTACACTGTGGGTCCCTGAGGACTTATACCATACCGAACATGACTCAGCATCAGCACCATAAACAATCCTTTACACTGTGGGTCCCTGCTGACTTATACCTTACCAAACATGACTCAGCATCAGCACCATAAACAATCCTTTACACTGTGGGTCCCTGCTGACTTATACCTTACCAAACATGACTCAGCATCAGCAGCATTGTGAGTGTAAACTGCTTATATGTAATCGATTAGTGTTGGTGTTAGTGCTGGTCCTGTACGAGTTAGAATTGAGTTAGAAATGGAAGAAGAAGAGGGACAAGAGGCAAATGATTTGTGTGTTTATGAAACAGCAGCACATGAGCATTGCAACTTTTTGATGCTTCTCACAGCTATATGCCAAATATCATTTTTTATTAATATTTTTATATCTAAAAGCAATCGTTTGTACTAAAGAGCCAAGCTGGACAAGAACAGCAGGGTAGCCCTAAAAAGACAAACTGGAATGTTTGTTCTTTTTTTGGTTTTCATTCAGAAAGAAAAGAAGCGAGTTGGCGGCAGTCATATGTTCCAGTTTTCATGCGTGCAGAGCTCCTGCTCTCTGACTTAATAGGGCAGAAGAGTCTGCATTCAGCAGACTGTGTCTTGGATTGTTACCAGAGGGAAGAGGACAAGCTTACTGGGTTTCTTTGTTTTTTTTTTCTTTGGCAAGTCAGCCATTTTCTTCTTTAAGTAGGCCACTTTCTCCACCAGGGACATGAGACGACCTCGGAGGGTAAAATCTCCGTCAGCATCGCCAGCTTTGTCATCATCCATCTCAATACCTGCCAGACAACACACGGTTTTAAGTCAGATACAGAGTAATACACTCTCTCACAGTGGGGACAGGAGAGGATCCAACATAAATCAAGTCCCTGGTTCATCCACAGGTGCCCCTTCAAACTGTTCTCACTCTGCTTATTCGCCCGGCTAGACCAACATGCTACTCTCTACTATGCTGCTCTACACAAAACATACACTGTCACTTCAGGATTAATCAGAAAAACATATCAGAGTTTAAAGCTCAATTTATGCTACTTCTGAGAAAAAACACAAACATGCTACCTTCAGACATCTACAGATATGCCTGTTAAATGGGAGCTGAACCCTCAGCAATAAATATACAGTTTTTAATAAAGAAAGATGGACAGTCACAAAATATGATATGCATGGACTCATTTTGGCAGTCAGACTTTCTCAGCTGGATGATAACATTTTCATTGTAGTTTAATTATAGTTCAAAAATATTATTTTTGCTATTAAACATACACCACGACGGTAATAAAAGTGTGTGTATTTGTTGGTCTTTGTGTGCATGTTTGTGCGTGTGTGTGTGTGCGTGTGTGTGTGTGTGTGTGTGTGAGAGAGAGAGAGAGAGAGAGAGAGAGAGGGAGAGATAAAGAGAGAGATAGAGAGAGAGAGAAAGGGAGCGAGAGAGAGAGAGAGAGAGAGAGAGAGAGAGAGAGAGAGAGAGAGAGAGGGAGAGAGAGACTTTACCACAGTGAGTCATCAGGTCTTCATGGAAGTTGATAAGCTGGTCTCTGATGTCCTCAGGACATGGACAGTCCTGATTCCCATCTTTAAAGTTCAGCAGCATGTTAATCTGAGAACAGTAAAAGACACATGTAATCACAGTGAAAAACAATACCATTTGTGTGGCGTTGTTTGCATTTCATCAGACAAAATCATTGTAGAATCTTCACCCCCTAGTATGTGACAAATGCTATAAGAATTTAAGGACCGTCTTGATTCTATAAATAAGCGCATTTAATTTAAACTTTTTACCTCTTTTTAACTGGCATGGATACAGGGTAATTTAAGACTGAATCCAGACCACAGTAGACAACGGTAGCATATTTAAACCACAAATCCCACAGGCTGTGTGTACTTGAGAAGAGGAAGGAGAGGAACAGCAGTTCTGACCTGTTCCTGTGGTGGGGAACGAAACTCTTTGGTTTTGCGTGCGGTCAGTGCAGCGGACATGTTGAGAGCCTGCATGACCTCGTTATATCGGAAGCGCTGGTTCTCCTGAAGGTTGGCCACAAAGTCATCAGAGAAGGCCACCACCGCCTCAATACGATGCCTTACCTGACAGTCACAGAGGTACTGCAGCAGGTGACACATCTGACAGACAGAGAGGGAGGGAGAGAGAGAGAAAGAGAAAGAAAAAGAAAAAGGGACAAAGACAGCAATAGAGAGAGAGAGAAACACAGAGAGAGAGAAACGCAAATGGAGCAAGGGAGTTAGAGAGAGAGGGAGACAGATAGATAGTGAGAGAGTGAAAGCAAAAAACAAAGACAGCAAGAGACAGAGAGAGAGAGAGGGAGAGAGAAATGGATGTCATTTACCAAGCACCATTTCACAGGCCAGAAAAGAAAACCAGCTCGTTGCGAGTAATAGGAGTTACAAAGCTGAACTTGAGACAGCATTTACTGTGGTTGTATAACAAGCTGAAGCGTCTCCAGACAATTGGGAAGCACTGAAGTGAACTAGAAACAAGCCCATTAAGGCAATCCTGCTACTTCACTGTCGATTTCTTTCTATCAAACAGAACCTTACGGAACAAAACTGCATGTCTGGCACCTTTTTAGTCTTGTGGGCTTGTGTGAATACGCATATTGGTGTAAAGATGTGTGTGTCTGACCTGTAATTTGACTGGTTCAGGCAGTTTCATCTGAAGCAGACCCTCTTTGGGTAACTTCCCCTTTAACCGCTCCTCCACCATTCCTGACCCCTGCCCTTCGCTTTGTTTTGTGTCTCCCTGCGGCCTGTGGGGGGCGCTCTCGCTACCTGAATCCTGAGAGAACACACTGGGTTCAATCAGCTGCAGGATGGTCCTCAGGTCTCCATTATGGAAAATTCCCATAATGAGGAGGGTATAGAACAGTTTAATGAGCGGCACAAACAAAAACTCAGTGCTGCCCCCTATAGGGTCCCTGACGTGCAGGCTTCCCTCCTGCACGGCCTCCGTCAGCATTTCCATTGTGCGGCTTTTTAGGGTTTCCAAGGGGAACTCCGGACTGTACTGAAAAAAGTCGGCCCCGTTGCCCCCGGCGACGCCGCTAACGAAACAGGGCGAGGAGAATCGCATCCGAGGCCGCAGGGAAGTGCTCAGGCCGATGCCTGGCAGCCCGTGTTTTTTCTTCTCGTCCGGGAAGAGGGTGATGCTCTTGGTTTCCTCCGTCATGGGAACGATGTATTCAGAGTTCATCATGAGGCGAGCGGTGGCGTAGCTGCTCAGGTGGATGTCGATGAGGAGGTCGTAGTAGCCCGTGCGGAGGAGGCCGGGCATGTATTTGTTCTGAATGGCAGACAGGAGCTGGGCTTCGTCTACGTGGCTGCACAGAGCGTGAGCCACTCGGTTGTTCCCTAGAGCACACACGGCTGAGTAGAGACGCAGAGTGTGGTAGTGGAATTTTAAGAGTTCCCTCTGCTCTGTCAGCTCCAGGATGTCCACAGATCTGAGGATAAAAACAGTAATATACATAAACATGTAAGGGACAGGTAAATGAGGAATAAGAGCACGTTTAACAGCTCAAAGAACAAGAAACCAAAAGCAAACTGTTTGTAACACACTGAATGGTTTTTTTTTTGATGACCCAGGGATCATTAAAGTTGTTAGAATTATTTTTTTTCCTCAGAGATGTATGTGTGTGTGTGTGTGTGTGTGTGTGTGTGTGTGTGTGTGTGTGTGTGTGTGTGTGTGAGTGTGTGTATGTATGAGTGTGTTAGTGTGTGCGCTGTGGAGTGTTACCTGTTCTCCTCTGGTATGTGCAAACTCATAAACTGCAGTGGTTCTGAGCAGTGGACCAGCCAGCCGTGTCTCTCACTCACACGGGTCACCTCTGCCTTCAGGAAGTGGTTGGGCACACGGCTCCACAGTACCGGAGTCAGAAACTGTATATGCAGCCGCGGAGGGCACTGAGGGTTTGGGTTCTTACGTTCACTCTTAAACAGGCCTGCAGACAGTGGCATCACATTCTGACAAACACACACAAACATACACACACACACAAACACCCGCACACAAAGGTGGGAGAAAGCTGATGAGGAAGAAATGTATACGCATCGTTAAAACATATCTCATTTAAACAAGAGTGACTGATTGACTGATCCAGTTAGTGAATGTGTGTGTGCGGCTGTATTTCTCTACAGCTTCTTTGCAGTGTTAGGCGTGTTGGTGCGTTACCTTCAGTGTTGCATTACCATCTTAAAATCATTTCAGTGATCATTGAACAGACTGGACATGGTGTCCATTGCTATGGCGTGTGTTCAGTATCGTAGATTGGAGCTGGAGCGGGTTTGGACGCTGTGTGCTTACCTTTATCCGTCCCAGCTCAAACTGAAAGACGCTGGGACTGGTGGCCTGAGCAAACACTGCAGGGAACAGCTTAGTGCTGGGCTCCACCTTCAGAGAAACACAACAACAGTCAGCAGGCTAACAATACAGCCCCAACAGATCAATACAGCATACACATCTCTCAGACTAAAACACACGCGCACACACAGGCACACATGCTGACTAACACATGCACATGGACACACACAAAAACAAACGCACACACACATACCTCAAGGCAGGCGCGCACATGCATGCACAAATAAACACATTAACACATGAACACATACAAGCACACAAATACAACCGCGCCTATACACACACACACGCACACACAAGAACACACGGTACTCTGTGCAATGCTGCCTGAGACCATCTTCAGACATACTCCGGTGGTTTGTATTTGAAAGAGTGAGCAGTATGATGCCTGGACTAGAATAATGAGAGATCTGTCTCTGAGTGCTGATAACTCACATCATTTTACTGTGGCTCATCTAGATGAAACTGATTACAGGCTGTGAGTCAGTGCTACACTAAGCTAGGCTCTTACTGACATCCCAACAAAAGGCATTTAACCCCAGACATAGCAGGAAACCAAACAAATCACCTATAAAATGTTCTTTTTTCAGCTTGTGAAAGTGAGGCATTCACTAGCTTAGAGTGAGAGGAGTGTGTGATGGAGCTGTAGAGGTGTGTGCGTTATGTTCTTGTGGAGGAGTGTATTAGTTATAGGACTATAGAGCTGTATCTAATGTATCTTAAGTAACAGACCGCTGGGTTACCTGGTAATACGTGCTAAGCTCTTTGCCGTTGGAGGTGAAGGTCAGAAGGCCGCTGGCTGTGTCCACCACACAGCCGATCTCCAGCCCGGTGTTATTCCGCCCCTGACCAGGACTCGTGCTCTCCCCCGCCCAAACCATGTAACAGTTACTGCGCATTACACTGACACACACACACACACACACAGAGAACAGTTTGTAAACTCTCACTACATATCAGAACACCAGATATAATTGTGTTTTACAGTTCTCTGATATTATACAGCAGAGACTGTAAATTAAAGCTGCTGCAGCTTCACACTTCATGCATAGAAAACATTTATAATATGTAAATAGTAAATAATAATATTTTTTAAAGGTTATCAAAGGTTGTTTTGTGTTGAGACACATAGTAAAGACCTTCCAATGACCTTCCAATCAACATTTTAAGTCATTGCTGAGGGACTGACCTCTCATGAACTTTGCCCTTCTCATCACCAAGGGTGACTGTGACCGTGCGAACCTTGCTCAGTTCAAATGCCGGGTCGTACTGGTGGAAATCAGAGGTCACCCAACCCACCCACACACTGGATGGCTCCTGACCAGGGAATATCCTCACCGAGTAGTAATACTACACACACACACACACACACACACACACAGAAACATGTAAATTTGGGTATTAGATAAGCTGAATCAGTGAATCACACACTTTAAAAGCTCATGAGAAAATAGAAAGTCAGTAACACTGTGTAAAGTTACTGGTTGCTACTGCACATTTCTCACCGTTGCTGTCTGCATGAGAAACTCGTAATCGTCTCTCTCATCTGCCAACACTTCCTGAGACAGACGAGCTGATGACTGACTACTGTTTAAGTCTGGCTTTGTCCTCTTCAGCATGAATCTACCAACAAACACACACACACACAGTCAAAACCCGGTGTCATATAGCAGGTGTATTTGTTCATGTGTGTATTTGCTTGTGTACATAAAAAAATAAACGTTCCGTGCGTCACGTAGTCACCTCTGTTTGAGTTTGGATGGTTTCTCTTGGTTGTAGTCTTTATGGTTGTTAAACTCATCCTTTTCCTTCTCTGGCCCATTGGAGCTCATGTGTCCATGCGCGCTCTTCATCAGCACCTCAAAGTCAGACACAGTCTCAAAATCTTCTAGATCTTTCTTTGGGGAAAAGAAACTCCCGTTGGATGGCAGCTTACTCCCCGGAGATTTGGCAAAACTCTCGGCACACTCAATGGGCATGCTGAGGCGGTAGAACATGATGTCCGTGCTACTGTTCTGGGAACCAAACGACCTCTGAGTGACCTTCAGGCACGGAGAGCTCTCCACAGTACCATCTATTCGCGTGACCTTTCAGAGACAAAAGGCACACAGGAATAACACTCCGTTTTAATCAATGGATGAGGAGAACAAACTATGGCGACAACTCAGGGACGCAGAGTTGTCAGAAGCTGGCCTGGGTGTGTTTGTCTGTGTCTACCTCTGTCCTCAGTAGAACAAATATTCTCATCTCATCCTGATTCAACTGTGACAGCATGCTGGCTGTCATTATAAAGTGATACTCCATTTTACACAGCAATGTGGTAGTTAAAAAAAAAAGTCAACTATCTTAATTCCTCTAAAACAACATAGATACCAGAATCTGCAAACACAACACAAATACAAACATACAAAATTCATCCTCACACATTGAAACAAATACCTTGAAAGTTGCAGTGTGTCAAACTTTACGCTCCATCTCATAAATTAAATGACACGCTGAAGGAGCTGACTATCAGGACAAAACTCTTTGGATTTCTAAGCCTTGAGGATGATACGTAATTCCAGTCTTGGGATAAGATTACCCACAGTGACCGCTGGGACGAGTTTGACGTGTCTGAGACGCACTCACCTCAATGTGCTCGTGATTGGGCGGAACCGGGATGAACTGCGGCAGCCTTTTACTCAACCACATGGTGATGTCTCGGTTCATGTTGACAGCAAAGGGTTCGTAGCCCTCCTGCAGACCACAGATGGTGAAGTATTTGAGCGTACTCACGTCCTTACCGAAATTCATCCTCCCCACCTGACACACACCCAGACTGCACACAGGGATAAAACCTGGGAGAGAGTAAGCAAAGGTACATTAAAAAAAAACCTTATCCAAAGCTATACACAGAATTACATCAATGCTCATAACCTCATAGTACAGGATAGAATTTTACTACAAACAGCATTCTGTGGTTGGCTACACAGAGGTGAAATCGATGCTTTCAGGCTCTGTTGCTGACATTTAGACTGCTGATTGCACGTTGTGACCAACAGGTGGCGACCAAGTCCAGGGTCTTTCAAATGACATTTTTCTGCAGTGGACAAAGTCAACAGTCAAGATGTTTATTTATCTGGAGAATGTCTTTAGTGTGTTATAATATACTGTGAATAAGACACACACAAACAGCACAACAAAATGTGCGCATGGATCTTTTGTGTGTGTGCATGTATGTCGGTTTGTGTGTGTGTGTGTGTGTGTGTGTGTGTGTGTGTGTGTGTGTGTGTGTGTGTATGTGTAAACCTGAGTGCGTATGTGCAGTACCTCTGTATGTGCAATGTGTGTGGCTGGATGTATGTGTATGTGCTGTGTGTATGTGTGTGCGTGTGTGTTTTGGCTTTTATCCTTGTTTGGCTCTCTCAGCACAAAGGTTCTTAGGAGTATTTAGTTACCATCATTAAATCCTCTCAGGTAGTGCTCCATTCTGTTTAAACACACCCCCACACATGCGTGCATACAAACACACACACATGCACACAAACACAAGCTAAACCCTTTGGTTTGTTTGGAGCCAGTCAAATTAATTCAGGAGAGAAATTTGCTTGAGCCACTCTCACAAAATGGAATGTGTTCAGTGTGAAGAAGCTAATTTGGAACTGCCAGTGGTAACATTTTGTACTGGCTTGTAGGGGAAGTTCACTCGTATCAACACATAGGCACATTTTGATAATCGTCTTTTGTATTTAGAATGTTGAAGCAATTTTATAATAGTGCATTCTGAAATCCAGAAAGAGAGCTGTGACGCACTTTTGCAGTCTAATTGAGACGCGTTCATTTTACATTCTGTTTTATATACCAGTATCAAACAATGTTGCTTTCTCCTGCCTCCTGTGAGTATAAATTTATCACTGATTATACACTATATATGAGATAGTCTACTATATTTCTTTAAATTTGGTTGAAAAGTGTTTCTGGTGAAAAAACATACCAAAAATCCCATGGTAAGGGCTCATATGTGCTCATACATGAACAGGCGTGAACTTCCCATGTAAGTGGCACTGCTATGACACTAACCTTCCCAAACTTCAAAGTCTTTGAAGGCGAGCTCAGAACCCGAGTCGTCGAGCAGAACCTCTCCGTTCAGTGTGAACACCATAGTATGTTCATTCATATCCACCATACAGCCAACAACCTCCCCGGCCTGCCAAGAACGACCAAAGTGCTCGTTTCCCTGGTGCCAGCGCTGGGCCTGAAACACACATATACACATAGTCATAACACACACTTACACACACACACACACACACACACACACACACACACAGAGCAATTTAACAATGGCCTAATCCACAGATCGCTAAAGGTCTGATGAAAAGTCCCTCCTCCTCTCACCTCAAGTGATCTATTTCCAGAGTGCTATCTCCTCCAGCAGTCCTACACTCTTCTATTTTACTCTGTCTAAACTCAGAAAGCTGTATATAGCTCCTTTTCTCTCCCCCCACCCCCCACCTGGCTCTCACACTGTAACACAGTGCTGAGTGCCCCATGCAGGTTAAATGCTGCACTCAGATACAGCCTGGGACAAACGCTGCACTTTGGTAGACTTTATGCTCAATCTGACCAAGCGGCACGTTCACTTAATAAATAATACTCCGGGATGTGGTCACGTATTTTTAACAACCCAATGAACAGAGGTAGACAGAAAAAAACACATACTCAAAACACACACCGTCAAAAGTTGGTTTAATGTTACTTAGCCACACAGCATCATAATAAAACTAAATTAAACATAGACAGTAATTTCTAATTGGCGTAAGTAAACGGTGTCCAGGAGAAATTAGTTATTTCAGCTTATGTATTCACAGAGAGGGGGTTTTAACATGCATTGAGCACACTCTGCCATAGATATTGAGTAATGTGTTCCAAAAATGTAAACTCTGCAGTGGGAAGAAACCTGTAGGTGTATGCAAAGCAGAGCAAGATGGTAATGAAAACAGTGTTTTCAAGTCTTTTCTTTAAATATCTTCAGTGATTAAACACCTCTCTCCTTTCCTTAAAGCAGCATTTCTCATACTACGACAAAAAGGTTTACACAACGGGTGCATCACTCTTAGGTGAATCTAAAGAATGGACTCAGACACTCCGGCGCTCTCTCACCTTGAACCCGTCAAAGACAAAGGCGTGTTCGTCCGAGCCCAGTTCCCGGTCCGGCAAGCAGCCCGGTCTGGCCCAGCCTACTCTCATCTCACCGGCCGTCACCACCTCAAACTCAAAGTACCACTTCCCTGAGTTCACGCTGTAAGACTTCTCCGCTCGAAAGATCCGGAAACGTTCTGCAGACATGTTACTGATGTCCGTTCGGGCCGCTGATGTCACAAACAGACAGCAGGATTCACGTAAGAATTCAAAGTACACCACCATCAAAACAGCCACCAAGCAAAGGTTTACCTTCTACAGGTTCACACCTCTGTGTACAGCTGGTATCTAATATTGAATTATATATATATTTATATATATATATGTATGTGAACACACACACACACACACACACACACCACACACACACACATATATACACACACACACACACACACACACACACACACACACACACACACACACATACACAGAAACATATATATATATATATATATATATATATATATATATACCTACCATTATATACTGTATAGTATGCCAATAAAAAATTGATGGAATCCAAAGCACTTTCAGCAGCATTGAGGCTGTTTGGGAAGATGCCATGGATAACACCCAATATATGGAATGAATATAATATGTGACACAAATGTATTGATTATTAGATTAGATTGTGTATCATATTCAATTTTTAGTATTAAATAAAAAAGAGACCTGCAGTACAATCAGTATTCTCAGTGCTAACTAGGCAAGACTGTGCCATTAAAGGGCTCATTCTGCAGTGGACTGGGGTTTTTTTTTTCATAGGCAGTTAGAGGTGTGGTGTCAGGAGTTGCATGCTGTAACATATGAGGTGCTCACCTCATTTCTCAACTCACAGAGCAGACGCTTAATAGAGATTCGCGGCTGTACGCCTGTATAGCCATCCCAGAGTGTGTCCTTTTAATAAAACCATGAATCTACTCTTGTTGTGAAAATACACATTCTCTGTATAATTTACTGTCTCATATACACACCTAGAGGATGGATTCTTTTTTTTTTTTGGATCAATGATATGTTTCTTCTTTCCAAAACTAATTTAAATTCAAATTTGCCATGTAGTGATATGACAAAAGCCTTGTTTTGGTCTGCAAGACAAGAACCTTTAAAAAATGCAAATCTGTGTAAGGGTAGAGAGATTGCAACACATTGCGCCAGATTTTGGAACATACCATGATCTTGGTCAGGGGCCTCCAGGTTGTATCCGTAGCCCAGCAGTGTGCGAACGGCCTCTCTCAGGCTGTCCTTATTCGATTTCTTGGTTCTCTCATCCAGGAGAGCGTAAGGCACCAGTCTCGGGTTCCTTTTGTTTTTCACGTCCTACGTGGAGAAACCAAACAGGTTCATAACCTCCTAAGCCTGCTTCATAAACACTCTCATTTTTTCTAAATAACTGAAGGAGGGAGAATTCTAACACTCTGGTCAATAACCAGCTGCCATGAGCGTCTAGGTTTCCATTGTTCTCCATGAGACTGAGCATTCTCTCGGGACTCATAGAGGATTCCAGAACACTCTCTGTGACACAACTGTGCTTTTCTTCATTTTATTCTCAAAGAACCTTATGGCTGCCATGGGAGCCATTCTTGCACCACCGGCAGGACCAGATAATACATTTATCTGGAGAGGACACATTTTGCTGGTAGAAAGTGTTGACAATCAAGATTCCCCACCTGATACACTTCCTCTGCAAATTTCTTAACATCTTAAATGAATAACTCACTGACAGAATCTCTCCAGTGTAATCTCTCCATCCATCAGTTACACACCTTCAAAAAGGCAAGTTATCTGAGTTACCAGAGCTTAACCCTCAGCATCAGTCTGATACTGAGTCATAGAGGGACAGAGGCAGAGAGAGGGACATTCCTATTCCCAGAATGGAGATCCAAACAGCAGGCTATTGCCCCGCAGTGGACTCATCAATAATGCAACAGCCTGATTCATTTTTTATGCCCATCGTATCGCGGTTCTGCTGCATCAGCAGCTAACCTCATCACACACACACACATACACACACACACACACACACACACACACACACACACACACACACACACACACACATACACACACACACACACAAACACACACACACATACATTCATATACACACCTGTTGGATACCGTAGGTCCAACCCTGACGAATGCGATCCCTGGCCCACACGTTGTGAGCATTCTCGGCCAGCTTGTCCACCATGGCCTCCTGGGTAGACGCTAGTTTAATATGGCTCAGGTCCATGGGAGCAGGCTTATAGCCACTAGACAGCTCATATCTGAACAAGAACACCACAAAGAGAAGACATAAACACGCAGGCCTGCCTTACTAACATAGTAACACTGTAATATTGCTCGTAGTCAAATGGATCACACAAGGGTGGAAGGTTTAAACACCAAGGAAAAACATGTAGCTGTAACACAAACACTGTTATAACAGGAATCCTACACATTTAAAGTACTGATTTAATCTTTTACTTATTTACTTAAATAGGTAATGTTGCACTGAAGAGATCGGTTTGTTTTTTTTTAAATTAAACTGTATATGCCTAACCTGACCATTAATGTAGAGAGAAAAAAGTAGTACTTGTTTATTTCTGACTGACTGACTGAATATGGTACAGTGCAGCTCTGGGTTCAGAGGAATGCCATGAGTAAGAGCCTAAAATTCAGTGACAGGAATATGACCTTACAAACAGTCTACAGAGTCAGATCTCATTCACACCACACAGATTCCTTTCCATCAATAGTGCATTAGAGATAGAGAGAGAGAGAGAGAGAGAGAGAGAGAGAGAGAGAGAGAGAGAGACTCACTTCACAGAGAGTTTTAGATTCTTCACTTTCTCCACAGCATGTTCGTCAGCCAGGCCAACATGGCAGCCAAGAGCCATTAACGTCCTGAGTGACAATGATAACATTACTGTTCACAGAGAGAACCTTTCACACGCCATCCATAACAAATACCCAAATCATCAACATCCACATAATGTATAGAATCACTATTGACAGTCCAACTAACACACACACACACACACACACACACACGCACACACACGCACACACACACACACACACACACACAGGTAATCTCATTCAAACTTGGCTAAACCAGTGTTAAGAGCGTGGCTATATAATCAGTGTGAGCACTCTGTGAGGACTAATGAGTGAAAATCTGTATGAGGACTCCAGTGAAACACTTCCAGCCTGCCTGTGACTCTTGTCTATCTCCCATTCCATTACAACACAGGACATTTAATTAAAGAACAGACAGAGAAGCGCGCGTGGTGCAGATTCAGGTCACTAAAGCCATTTCTGCCTTTCGACAGCTCTCGCAAAGCCGTTCTTAAGAGTTATGGAATTAATTACAGCAACAAAGTTGTCCCTTAAGGTTTGAAACAGCGTTGAACTGAGCAGCTGTTTTTCCTGTGGAGAGAGAGTGAGCGTTATGAAGAGGCTAACACCACCGTAAAGATGAGGCTAAAGCTAGCGTGTTTGAAAGCTGGAGTAACTGCTGAGGGAGATCTCTGCCTATTCTCCATCAAAGTCCCGCATCAATCACTTTAATCAACGGAAAGAATAAACAGACCAGACAACGCCTAAGATCAATTACAGTACAGTTTGCATATCAACCAAATAAAACTGCTGTTAGACCTATTAGAGTGTTGTTTTAGACGAAGCTGTGGTGGGAGGGCGTGTCCATTCAGCAGAATTTTGAGCACTGAGCGCTGTGTTCTGTGTGTGGTCGGTACAGTGTGTGCTGAGGTGGCTTACTTTAGGGTCTCCAGAGACATTTGTAGATTATAGCTGCGCTCTTGTTCTGGAAGCTTGGAAAACTCTACCAGACAAGGATGCTGTCTCTTATTGTCATCCCGAATCTGCACAAAAGAACACATAACCCAAAAAAAAAAAAAAAACTTCAAATGTACTCGATTTTTTTAAACAGAGCACAGAGCTTTTCTCAGGCCTTTAAGTTAATAACAGCACGGTAAGTAGCTTCTGACTATAACTGTCTCAAACTATTCACAGACACACAAATAGAGGAGAGGAGCAGTGAACAGCATTTTAGCAAAGATTTGTGTATATAACAGGTTTCCCAACTCCTTTCCACCCTCACTCCACCTTCCCCCTCCTCTCTCTCCTATCTATAACAGCCCCTCAGTGGCCCTGAGAGCCTGTGTGTCACACTTGGTGAATTTAATTAGCAATTAAGCACCATTGGCTTCGCAGCCAATCACAGAGCTCTGATCCAGCCAACCGTCTCTGTCCTCCAGATCCTATAAACACAACAGAGTGCATTTCTCTCTCTCTCTCTCTCTCTCTCTCTGTGTGTGTGTGTGTGTGTGTGTGAGAGAGAGAGAGAGACAGAGAGAATGCTTGAGTGATTAAGCAACCGTCCTGTTAAATGCAATTGTGTAAATTCACGTACACATGAAGAATGAAGATAAAGCTACAGCACTGAAAGGACTGAGAATGATCAATAGTTTCAATATATGAGACAATATTCACAGTTAAGCAGAACATCTCTGATGATGAAATGCTGCAAAATGTTCAACTGAATGATTCCAAACCTCTGTTCAAATTCAGCTAATTAGTTTGCATTAACACTACGCCACAGTTGCTGGGATTAGAAGAAGACAATCAAAATTAATCCAGGTTTTTAATCCCAGGAACTAAACTGAATTCATGACAAAATTTAAGGATCAAAAGGCAAAGGAAATTAAACTTTGTCTGATCATAATCTACTCTTCTATTATGTCTCTCATAACATGCTGACTGAATGAAAGACAAGTTCATTAATATGATACAAATACCCTCGTCTGTTGAGCTGTATGTCTGTAAAACAGATATTACAGTTTGTATGACATCTGCTTTATTTAAGACACATTTATCCAAAGCCACTCATATCTCTTATTTTCTATGTCAGAGGTCACATTTCTGGAGCAGCCTAAGCATGAGGTGCACGGTACATAAGGACTGTTCTTTCACGTTTTGGGTTTGAACCCATAACCATCTGGTTGCTAGACTTTTTATTATGACACCCTGACAAATGACATATTAGCCCTTTATGTGACCTGAATGTAGAGATAAATAATGTCAGACCATGTAAAATGAAGAAACAGCAGTCAGATAGAAAATGGTGAGTAGAGAAGAAGGAGGGGGGGTGGGAGGAGCATACCGTCCCGTACGTCCAGCCCAGTTCAATCTTATTCATCACCCACAGTTCGTGAATGTTCTCTGCTAGCTTCTCTCTGATCCGCTCTAGGTGAGGAGGGAGTACAATCTATAGGCCAAAGACAAAACAAAGAAAGTTAAAACTAAAACTGAAAGACTTTGCTTGAAATAACTAAATGAATAAAAACAAAAAAAACATACAGAGCTCCTTCAAATGGAAGAAACACCTTGCTTGTATACTTTTGATCTGAGAGCCATGCAGAAGGTATGATATGTATATGTAGCAGTAGTTTGTGTATGGCATTGATTACTAACAATGAAAGTGACTGAGTGAGCCAGTAAGAGTTGTACCACAGACTATTGGGTACATGTTTGACAAAACACCCCCCCCCCCCAAAAAAAACTCAAAAACGTGCCAAATAACAGTACCATTGGAGAGGGTGCAAAGGCTTTTAGGGAAGCAAAGGAACAAGCCTTGCTGGTGTGTATTGGAGTTCCATCTCGTATTTCATTAAGAGCGGTTGCGTTAGGTCATGTTAGAATTAACACAGTAGTGTGTTTTGTTGTACCTGACTGGTGTCTACAGGTGTAGGGGTGAAGGCAGCCTGAGTGAGGGTAATCGTGGGGCCGAGCAGGTCTCGTGTGCTGCTGTGGTCGTGTTTGTACTCCTGACTGTGTTCCACACGTAGCTTCTCCCTGGGCAGCACAGCCTCAAAACACGGAGCGTACCCTGGCGGCGGCAGGAACTTGAACTCGCCGTGACGACCACCCAACAGGAAGCGTACTCTGATGAAAATTTTTTTTTTTCAGTTTGCCTGACAGGAATGATTAACTTAAAGCAAGTTTTTTTCACCTTAACTTCATTAAATCATTCAATTTTGATATCAACGATGCAAAGAAGGCTCAAGAGAAAATGACCAATATGGAATGGAATTTGAAATACAATTTGTAATATGGGAAATTTTGTGCTTTTTTGTCTACATTTTCATGTAACCTTCTGGATCATTTGATCACCTCACCATTTTTAAGGGTTATTTTAAAAGGAATAACATTCAAAAAATCACTCAGCGTGGGTGTGGATATCAAATGCCAATTTGCAAGTCATTAGAGGGAAATGTAGATACAATCAGTATAGATTACACTACCATCATCAATCGTGTCTAATACATAATACTTTAGCTTAGCCAATCAGCAGCTAGCCAATCAGAATCTTGACACAGCAGTTTGCCACTTGTCTCCAGTCTGACGACTGATTCAGCCTGTGCTGTTTCCTAGTTTTCTGATCTGTAATCCAAGGCAGTGTGGTATAATTGGAATCAATACTAAAACAATTAATCTTGTGCTTTAGGGAGCTTGGGTAATTGCATTATGACAAACTCTCCACTCCACTCCAGGCTGTCTGTCCACTCCAAACTAGAGTCTGACCATCGGGGTATTAATAATTGGCTGATGATTGCGGAGGAGGTGAGAGGGTGAATGAAAGCAGATGCCTAATGGCCAAGGAAGCTGTAAAGGCCAAAGTGACACATTTTCAATCAAACCCCCCTAAACCTCTGACACCACAGTGAGACAACTGGGCTTCGTTATTTCACAGAAAATAATGGAAAGAGTGCTGACCATGACCAGATTACATTAACTGAAGAAAATATTTACTTCATTTCCTTCTGCAAAAGCAGAAACTGCTGTGTGTTCCAGTATAAGGTTTTGTTACTCAGTTATAAAGTCTACATAAAAATATTGTGATGCAATAAAGTGTTTCCGACAAAAATATCCTCCTGACAGCCAAACAGGGCTTGCAGTGACAGAGATGCTGTCCTGTGGTTTTAATAAAGAACAGACGAGTTTGTAGGCTGATACTATAACATGGCAAAACTCTTTAGCTCTGATGAGAGCCCTGTTAGATCTTACAAAGCTCTACAAACTGCTATTAAGCGCTTTCAAACTGTTATTAAACTCCTCCAAAATGTTGTTCTTACTCACTTGACCCCAGCAGAAAAGCTGACCACGGGGAAGAAGAGGCTGTCAGAGTTGAAGTTCTCGAACATGCCTTGCACGGGCTGACCGTTGATGCGGAAGGAGATGCTTGGAGCACTGAGGTCCAAACAACAGCTAACCACGTCCTCCATCCTCAACAGATGCTGATTAGGAGAGCTGACTGTCCGTGCAATGCAGCCTAATCCAAAACAGACACATCAGCAAACAAACACACACACACACATTAGTATGATTTTACAAAACTGTCATGGAGATGCAGTAAAACATTGCATGTCTGTAAGGAAGAAGAAGGAGGAAAAGTGGAGGTTATGTTAATGCAGCATGCCTTCATCCAAAAGCAACGCAGCATGAAGAGAGCCATACTGAGATTTTACATGTCTGCTCTCAACTGACACACAAGTATCAATACTCTCCTCTATGGAACAGAGAAACACACTCACACCAGCCTAGAACTTCTGCTTAACTTCACATGGAGTCTCAATATCAAAGCAATGACAGTGAAATCCTCTTACAACACATCAGCTAGTCTGTCTCCATGTAAATCACGTGGAAAAACCTTCAGACATACAGAGAAGCTGTGAGAGAAAGTATAATGGTTATTTTCTGAGGGGATTCTAATAAAGCATATATGTTAGATCCATATACTCTGCCTTTATACAGGATTAGGGGCGCAGGACCCCCGCAAAAGTGGAAAAACAGTGAATATCTCTAGGCCCCCCTCCCCCCATAATTTATCCATTTATGACTTACTACACTTTTTTTAGTTTTTACATTTTCCTTTTTATTTTCTAGTCTATGCGTGTTGTCTGCGATTTTCTGCAGCAGGCTGCAAAATTCCAAAATTCCCATTTAATTATTGACGGCAAACTTGCGAAAGTTAAACCCAGCAAAAGTCGAGGTTGGACTGTGATATGCTCGCACACAAACGCTAACAATGACCTTAAACTTATCCCAGATGGGTGGACTTGACGACAAAAAAAATTTCACTTGCACAAGGAAAGAGCACAAGCAAAACATTTTTAATGTTCTCAAAACTGCACTTTGATTGAATTGGAGACCATTCAATACTTTCAACCGCATTTTGGGAAAATATGAAAGTGCTGATGGGCCAGGATCATTCTCACAACTTGTAATCAAAACCGTCTGCAGTAGTTGACACCAGCGGAAGCAGTGATAGCAGTATGCCTACAAGGGATTAGCCCCAAACATATTGTAGAGAGAGGATTAGTTGAACTAAACGGCCTCTTCAAGGAACACTGCTGGATTAAATGCAAATTATATTCTTTTATCGTTCATTTTCAAAAAGATTATTAAAGCTTCATTTCAGGGGGAAAAGAAAAACCTTAATTGTAAACCAGCAGCTTACTGGTGTGCTAAAATTTCATTTTGCAGTGCTGAGGTTTTACAGCACTTAACTTGTATCTTGTATCACTGATCTAATCCATCTCATTAGCGGAACTAATCTGATACATATTGCAGTGACAATAGGTAATAGTTAGAACAGTTTTTTCACTTACACATACATTTGAATACAAGTGCACTTAGCTAAAACTGACCGATGAATTCACAATGACGTCAGCAGTCTTTGATGTCACTCTAATGTCACACAACCCATGAACTCCTGTTACCTGACCACAGGTGTAATCCATCAAAGCCATAGGAGTAAAGGTCGTCTCCCACTCCGTTGCCCCCCCAGCCTTCTCCTCCTCCGGGGTAAGGGGAGTAGCCGGGGGTGGAAGCCCAACCCACGCGCAGGTGAGTGGCCTCAGCAGTCACAAAGGGCTCCACGTGATCCACTATCAGCTCATAGTACCATTTTCTATACTGAGCTGAACCCTCACTCACCCCCAGGAAGATGTTAGGCCTCATGCTGTGGAGGAGAGAACAAAACATGAAACATTTGAGTGATATTTAGTAACTCACACAAAACGTGTTGCAAATATCTTAACAATGTGTTATAAGCCCATTTTCACTGTGACATACTGCTCTACTAGTTAGTGTGGCTGTCACTCAAGTTCTTAACCATACCATATGTGAATCTGACCATATTAATCACTAAAGGTACAACTGAGAGATGTTATTACTGTAATGTGATTCTCTACTATGATATGTCCACCATTCTTGTGATAAAGGAAGAACCTTGGGTTTGCACTAAGTATTCAGTTAACACAAGCATTAGCTGTCAAAATTAGCAGTTTTAAAGCCTCTCTGGCCATTCCATAGAATAGCATCTGAAAGCAAAAGCATACACACACTAGTATATATATAATACATCTAGAAAATTATGCTATGAGACAACCAAACAAAATACTACTGCATTTGTCAGCATTGGCTGTTATGAATCCTGATTTTGCTTGGATGTGAAAAGTCCCCTCTGTTCGAAATAGCAGAGCCAACATTATGTGAGAGTGGAGGTCACATAGAGGTGACAGGTTTGGTAAAGCAGATAGACGTGGATCGTGAAGTGGGTGGCTACTGTGTATAGCTGAATGCTCTGATTGGTGGAGGTTCTTAGGTACTGTCCTGAAAGTCTCCTCTCAAACCTTCATTATAAATAATTGAATTCATTATGGCTGGAGCCTGTATTAGCGTTAACATACTGTCTCCCACATCAGTCAGAGGTGAGAGGAATGAGCCAAGGAAGTGCCACTGTGAATGAGGAGAGGGGGAGAAAGGGAACGAGGGATGTGGTAAAGGAGTGCGACTGAGGGGAAAAGGGTCTCAGGCTACCTGCTGATGTGGTTCACGAGTCGTGTCTGGAGGAGAAGATCTCTGCCCGGTAACAGGTTGTCACAGATGAGGTTCTGGTTGGAGCGAACTGCTACGCCATGGCACACACACAGAGAACAAAGGACGTCCAACACCTGAGAGACGGCAGAGAAGATTAAACACACACACACACACAAAAGAAAAGCACGCTAAAGATGTGAGTGTGCCCTGGCAGAAACATAAACGTGTGAACTATTCATCCCCATCTTTGAAGGGCAAATTTTGCCATTCTGAGGACACATACATTTTAATACATGAAACGTAATCTGACCTTGTGGTTGCGTCCATGTTTGTCTAAGAGGGAGATTATGGATTTAATATGTCCCTCTTTGATAATGTTAAGGGCTTCAGGACTCTCCACCAGGACACAGTGTAAAACCTCCAGAATTCCTGTTACAGGACAGACATAATCAGATGGTGCTCTGATTAACACTTAACTCTACACACACACACACACACACAGTTGGTACTCTGACTCACTCTTAACTCCACTGACTCATATGATCTCTAAGTCAGGACCCAGCTGCTCCTACTCAGCTCTCTCGCAGACATACAAACACACGCACACACGCACACTACTGAGACCTCTGGGAGAGTGAGACGAAGAGGATGCAGGTGGCCTTTTCTCTGTCAGAGCTGGAAAAACTGCTCAGTTGTACAGCAGGACTTTAAACACCACATACAAATCTCAGTGTGGAGTACCAGAGACCTCATCTGAGAACAGTCGTATGTTCATTAGTCCTTCCTTCCTTCCTTCCTTCTGTTCCTATTAGTCTGTCTGTCTGTCTATCTATCTATCTATCTGTCTGTCTATCTGTCTATCTATCTAAGTACCATGCTGAGGGACAGTAATCTATAAATGCTACATCCATATATAATGCAGTAAAACATTAATAGATTCACACACACTCATAAATATCTCCATTACTAATCTTCTCAACATAATGACATGACATTCCATTAAAGACAGATGCTACATTACCCCTAATTAATGGATAAACTCATTTCATAAACCCTTTCAAAAGTCTGGGGAAGCCTTATAAGCTAATGTGGCTAATGATGGTTCTCTTCAGGTCTAATGTGGGGTGGGTTTTGCATGATGTAACTGTGTAGGAGACAGTATTATGTGCGGGGCTAGTTTTATGGGATATTTTTGATTGAATATTGGAGTTCCTACTGTCAGCCACCCACTCTCACTGTGGAGGAACTGCAGCCATAACTGCACTCTCCACACATGAAATCTTTGTAGCCGTGTAGCACTAGAGCTCGCTCTCTCTCTCTCTCTCTCTCAATTCAATCTCTCTCCATGACCCTGTCTATATTAACATTAGCTGCGTTCTGTCTATCAACTTCCTGACCCACCATCTCTCTCTCTCTCTCTCTCTCTCTCTCTCTCTCTTCCTCTTTATCCCTCGCTCGCTTTCTCTCTGTTTCTGCTTTCCTCTCACAGGCGGCACTGAGAACGTGGGCTGCATGTCAAACATGCTCGCGTGTGTGCATCATGTCCGACCACTAGAAATCTTAGACATAAAGATTACACACTCTCTCAGTATTATCCCTGCAATAAACGCCCACACAAACATACAAAACCACGCACACACACACAGGCACATACACAAATACACATACACACCTGCACACGCATATATGCATACATACATACATACCTGCATACATTCACGCACACATACATCCACACAAATACATGTACATCCCAACACATATCTCAGTACCTCCACACAGACACACACACACACACACACACACGATTTATTCCTCACACATAAAACCTGAAGACTAAAACAGCCATAACCATCCATTTTTTAATTTATTCATATTTTTTTTTACATAAGCACTGCTAAATTAACAGAACAGACTGTGCTTTCGGTTCACCTCCTTTTAGACAGTAATCCTTCCGCTTTGGCCCAGTATCGATACCTTATCCTTCTAATGTGATTATGTAATCTGTGAGTATTCACTTCATAAGACATTGAACAGAAGTGGACATAGTGTACTATATTTTACTGTAAGTTCATATTTTACTATATGTTCCCTCATGACCAACCATTAATAAAGGTAGTAAAGGTTTATTACAAAGCTTTGAGATTACTGTGTTGTCTAGGAACACAACCTGTCTTTGGCAGACTATGTTTACTGTACAAAGTGTATTAAAGTGTACAGGTATTAAATGTAATCTGTATTTCCTGAACAGCATTTCAGTATGTAACAGAGGAGGACATACACAAACACACACACACACACACACACACACACACACACACACCTGATGAGGCTTCCAGTCTCTCCAGACGGCTGATCAACCAGTCCAGCGAGCCTGAAAACTGGGCACAGTTCTTCCTGTTCCCTCTTATCAGAGCCGCTAGAGAGAGAAAACAAAAGAGAGGCAGAGAAAGAGAGAGAGAGAGAGAGAGAGAGAGAGAGAGAGAGAGAGAGAGAGAGAGTTCCTGTAAACAGTAGATTCAAGGTAATTTTGGCTAAATTTGAAACTACCTCAAATGACTGAAATTACATGTGGCTGGGCCTCTGTAGAACAGATGAGCTGGGTGAGCGGAGGGAAAACCAAAGCCACACGCACTGAGGTAATAAGGGCTGGAGTGTGTTTGGGCAGGGACATATGACATGTGGCCAGACGCCACTTTAAAAAATGCCAACCCGTGGCAGCCCTTTTGCAATTTGTTAAACATCGCTAAATCCTCAGAGACCAGAGTCAGCGAGCAGCGCTCTCATTAAGCATTCATGTGCTGGAGCGACGATTCCCTCTCCTCTCCTGTTCTCTCCTAGCTATCACTGCCTCCTCTTCACTCCTCTTCTCTCCTCTCTACCCCTCATCTCTTCTCCTCTTCATCTCAATCTCTTTTCCTCTCCATCCCAATCTCTTCTCTTCTCCTCTGATTGCCTCTGTCTCTACTCCTCTTCTCTCCTCCCTTTCAACCTCCTCTCCTCTCCACTCCATTCTCTTTTCCTCTCCTCCTGTATCTAAACAGAGGAACAGGTGTGCCAATGGCAGAAATAAGACAACTAAAAGCAGGGCCACTCTGTGAGTCTGGTCAGGTCTGAGAGAAATGAGGCAAGACAGTCGTATATGTTGTTTTATTACTATCCTGTTATTCGAAACACTAAATACAGAATCAATTCTAAATACTGAATACTGCCCACTGCAAAAAATGAAGCACAAGTGGAGAAAGAGAGAGAGCGAGTTCTTACCCAGTAATTCGTATAGTGAGTTGAGTATGGATTTCCAGGTCTCTCCTGCCTCCCTGCCAGCCACCTCTGCAAAGTGAGCAGCACTACTGTACACATGCAGTCTGTCTATACACTCCAGCACCAGGTTGATCATACCCTGTGATAGAACACACACACACACACACACACACACAAAGCCAAAGGCATATTACTCCTAGCCTACATATAGAATATCACAAAATATACTCACTACCCATACAATACTGACAACTATTAACAGAGTCCATATTACTTCACAGAAACAACTGAACAAAAGAGAAAAAAAAAGCTCAATTGGTATAAACTCTCTACTACCGTGTTTCAACTACTGGACCATTTAAAGCTTTGTGAAGCAAAAGTAGCAGTTTATATTTATGTCTGAAATATAATATTGTTTGAGTTGTTTGTCAAGTTGGAGAAGGATTAAGAGCAGTTGGTCATAAACTGGCCATGAAATGGGCTGTGAGCACAGTGTGTGTGTGTGTGTGTGTGTGTGTGTGTGTGTTTGTTTCTCTAAGCCTGACATTGATGGGTATTGGTGGATATTGCAGGTCTGACCCTAAATGAAAGCTATAGACCGGCAAAAGCAGAGTTCATTTTTAGTCAGACATGTACAAACTGCTACAGCAGGACTGAGCTGATTCAGCAGTTACACAACAAATTAACAGCCCTGTGCTTGCAAACACAGACATACACACCCACACCCACACCCACACCCACACACACACACACATACACACAGGGCAACACATCCTGACAGCCCTGCATTTGCATATTGTAGAATCATCAAGCTTTCATAAGCAATAGTAATAAAGGATAAAAAAAGTTTAACAATAGAAGATTCATTACCACTTTGTAAACAGGCATAATGGTTCACCACAGAGACAAAGCTCATGTCATGAATATGTATCCATAAGCTACAGCATATATCATCCTCTTAGGCACCTCTATGAGTTTGTACAGTTTGAGTACACTGTGGTAATTCAGTGTGAATCTGTGTCTGATAAAGCAGCATTTTTTCTACCTCCTCCTGGAAGAGGTTCTGTCGGTTCTTCAGGGCTCGCAGCCGGTTCTGCTTGTCCTCATGTTCCAGGTGCTCATCAGGTGGCTGGAAGTAGCCAATCAGATCCTGAAGACTCAGGCTGACTGACTCAATTGGCAGGTCTAGCGTTGAGGTCTTTCCTTTTTTACTTAGAGCGTCAAGACCCCTGTACAAGTGCATAGGACAAATATCAGAAGGAGTGAGAAACAACAAACACTGACAACGGTTACCAAGAGGGAATTAATGTGCCTCTATGACAAACATATTCATTTAATTTTACATTCCCTTTAGATATGCATGAACTCAATCTGAATAACACAATTTAGAAAAACTCATCTTGCAATTATATTACAACATCATTTTGAAACAGACAACAGCATGATGTGTATGTGTGTGTGTGTGTGTGTGTGTGTGTGAGTGTGTGTGTGTGTGTGTGTGTGTGTGTGTGTATGTGTATGTGTGTGTGTGTGTGTGTGGTTTAGGTTCAGATATTATCCCCTGTGGGAATATAAATATCTGACGGAGATGGAGACCTAGCGAGGATATTCTCTGGCCTCCACTTGGGTAAACACATATGATGGCTATAATTAAAATGAAAAGAGATAAAATATTTCACTGGTTACGTGCATTGTTAAGTGCTTGTGTGCTTGTGTGTGTGAATGTGTGTATGTGTGTGTATATGTGTGTGTGTGTGTGTATGTGTGTGTGTATGTGTGTGAATGATAGTGTGCGTGCGTGCGTGTGTGTGTGTGTGTGTGCATGCGTGTGTGGGTGCGTGCGTGTGTGTGTGTGTGTGTGTGTGTGGGTGCGTGCGTGTGTGTGTGTGTGTGTGTGAGTGGGAACGCGCGCGCGCGTGTGTGTATGTGTGCATGCGTGCGTGCGTGTCCTATATGGAGTCTGACCTGATGAAGCGATTAAAGAGGAAGACTGTGCTGCGGATAACTCTGGCAGTGCGGGACTCTTCATGCTGAGATCGTGACAGCGTCAGACCGTCATCCATGTGACCTTCATGGTGCATTATAGCCTATGAAGACATACACACATGTGTGAGCTTCACACACACACACACACACACACACACACACACTCAAAAGCTGTCACTCACTCACAAAAACACACATATTCACACAGGCCCATGCACACAGTCATTCCTAGGAGAAGCCATCTGCCTGTCTCTATTCAGCTCCTTGTGAGCAGGCCACGGTGGCAAGAGGAAGAGTAATGAGTCATCGAGTGTTTTATGTCTTTCTAATGAGCCCATTCTGCAAATCAGCTCAACAGCCGCCTCGTCTGAATAAAACCATTACGCTAAGCTAACAATGTCAGGAAAGCCGCATCCATCCTCTCTCTTCCCTGCTCTGACAATCCATGAACTTCTGTTTAAGAGTGTCCCACAAAAAAGTCCACACTATCAAAAATTAAAAGGACTTTTCAAAAGTATTAGGTTTTAAAAAAGTTATAATAATGGAAAAAGAGTTTGTTTTTCCATTATTTTCACAGGTACATCTTCTCAAATAAAGATGTGTGTAGCAACTACTGAATGTGCCAGAAAACTCATCCATGTTGCTTCTGTGATGAATGGGTCTCCTTACACATCAGATCTCTTGTGGAGAAACGGTTCCAGACGATACTAATTTATATTAATGTTCTTTCTGCATGTTTTCAACATGTCCCATCTGTGAGCATATGATTACCTTTCTTTGGACTCCACCCATGCGAGCACATTTGGCATCCACTGACTGGTATGTGAGCCAAAGCCCCGTGTCCACGTGCTGAATGTAGCAGACGGAGTCGCCGTACTTAATATCGGCCACGCCCATCCCATCCACCTCCTTCTTAAAACCCGAGTCCAGCTTCTCCTGTAGCCCATAACACATGATAAAACAGATTATTCCATTAGAATAATATATAATGATTAACATATTAATATGATGTGTATTGTTATTTTTACTGAAAATAACAAAATGCGTTATTATTGTTATTCACATTTTATCTCATGTTGTTCAGCCTTGCAACCTGGGCTCAGTAAGTCTGTGTGTACAAGTGTGTGTGTGTGAGAGCCCGTGTCTGTGTGTGTGTGTGTGTGCGTGCATGTGTGTGTGTGTGTGCGTGTGCACGTATGTGTGTGTGTGTGAATGTGTGAGTGTG
This sequence comes from Chanos chanos, assembly GCF_902362185.1. NCBI lineage: Eukaryota > Metazoa > Chordata > Actinopteri > Gonorynchiformes > Chanidae > Chanos > Chanos chanos. Next base: position 33,226,980 of record NC_044499.1, on the reverse strand, counting down.
TGTGTGTCTGTGCGTGTGTGTGTCTGTGTGTTTGTGTGTGTGTGTGCGTGCGTGCGTGTCTGTGTGTGTGTGTGTGTGTGTGTGTGTCTGTGTGTGTGTGTGTGTGTGTGTGTGTGTGTCTGTGTGTGTGTGTGTGAGTGTGTGTGTGTGTATGTGTGTGTATGTGTGTGTAGGTGCTAAGTGAAGCATGGCAGCAGTGCTGAGTCAGAGTGAGCAGCAGTTGACTGGAATGATGACACCTGACAAAGCTGCCATGTAATGCCATGTCACAAAGACAGATATCAACGCTTCCCTCCAGACAGCCAGGACTCAGACGTGTCTCACCGCCTCTAACCTGCAATCTTTTTCCCTATTTATCTCTCTCCTTCTCTCCCTAACACCCTCATGCACACACACACACACACACACACATACACACAGTCACTACCATCCTCTTATCCTCTTACACACACACACACACACACACACACACATCAAGATAGGTTCACCAAAATTAGTGTTCCCAATGAAAGCCATAAATCCCAAGCTCAGTAGGGCAAGGGAGAGAGAACAGTGAGAATATGGTGCTGTTATTTGAACCTGTCAAGTATCTCACACAAATGCTTCCCATAAAAGTCCACAGATGTTTGTAAAGTATGCCACACACTCAGGACAGGACCAGTAGTCATTTAAGGGGAACATATCCAGAGTGAAGTCCTCTGTCTAGAATCAGAAGCTCTATTTCATACCTGTATAATTACATGATAACGAGACCAGTAACAGTCTTCAGGCTTTAGTAATTATCAGCTCTTTACACTTCATACAGCACTTCTGGTAACTAAAAACAATGCAAGTAAGTAGATTTTGTCAGCCAACACAGAATGTCATTGTTTCGATATATGATGTGGTACAAAGGGTGTGAAGGTTCAATATAATTCAGAGAATTTCTCTGAATCTTAAGTGATGTTATGAAAACATTAATTCAGAATGGTTTATGGCCTCTTAAAACACCTGAAGTTACAATTTTGTATTAAAGTTATGAGAATTTGATTTAATGTTAAAACAAAATTGTGATATCACTGAAATGTCAATTCTACATTTACTGTACTCTGAATATACAATGGGATGTTATATAACCAACATGAGAGCGTTACCCCTAACTGAGCATGCTGGAGAAACTGTAAGAATGCTACATGTTCTGAGACCATATAAAACGTTGTGAGAACGTTGTGAGAACGTTGTGGAAACGTTATGACATCCTCAGATGGGTTCAGAGGGCATGAGAATGAGCTGCAGAGTGCAGACTTGACCCAGACTGCACCTTAGAGGAGCGGAAGCAGAACGCGGTGGATTTAACGTCGGCCTTCTCTTTGTCCATGAGCAGGAGGCCTTTATCGTCTGTGAGGCTCAGGTACTTGCCCGTGGTGACGTGCCGAAGCCGAAAAGGCTGACCCCAACGAGTGTGGCTGCCGCTCCATCTGTACAGACACGCCTTAGTCAGAAACCAGTCGGAGAAATACAGGCATGCAAGATCACAGACAGCTGAGCGTTTGATGTTGAAGCTGGAAAAACTGTGATCTTTTTAAATCCTTTTTTAAAAGTACATCAGGCAAAGGCTTCAAGGGGATTTCAGCCATTTAAGAGAAATACACAAAATTTTAGTCACTGAAATTCTTAAGGGTCTGTGCAGTCGTACAGCCAGAGGAAATGAAGTTAGACTAGGCTTGTAATATATTTTCTCTTCAGTTCATTTGAAAGAACACTATTTGGGGCAACGTACAGAGTTAAAAAGCCCTGCTCAGTGTCCCATATTTCATCACAAGAGGAAAATGAGAACCTGTTTAGTTGAGTGTTCAAAACTTTTGTATGAACTAGTATTTGTATACCCTGATTTAGAATGTGGCCACAACCTCAAAATGCCAAAATGATAAACTACCACATGCCACACAGCCCTGGATATTTATAGCCGAGCTATCAGAAAGCGACCTTTGTCCATTAAGCCCTCATACAACACAAAAGAATTGTCTGTAGTTGTGTCTATTTTGGGCTAATTTCTTGCTGTGCTTAGTTAGACACTTCACAGGCATGCAAATGTTAGGGATTGCGTTCTACAGGGTGCCAGATTTCCCTACAGCCCAATATTATGTAATATAGCCTTCTGCCCAGAGGATCCAGAGGGGACAGAACTGCACAAACTCAGACTTATGATGTTAAATGGGCTGAAATGCACCCAATCGTGCACAGCTCTGGGACATTCTCTTTCTAATGAGGCCCTGTCATGCAGTTTTCAGCTGAGAGGTTAAAAATGCACTCTCTCCTGTCAGAGTGGAGGGACGAGAGTTGGGTCAATGGTAAACTTTCAAGCACAAGATTTTAGATCAGTAAAAGACATTTGGCTCCGGCAAAAGTGAAAACTTGTCAAATTTACACTAAATTACACCTCAGGAATCAAGTAATCTCAGCACTGATTAGTCAGCGTAACAAACTCATTCAGGAGTAAGTAGACGATACTGAAATTAAATTGCTTGTTCTTTAAATTTTGCCATGTTATCTTCCTATCTGATGTTAGATAAGGCTTTGATGAGTATGTTGAAAGATAAGAAGTAAATGCTGAGTGTAATTAGCTATTTCTGCACTGTCTCCATGCCGTGCAGTGTGTGAAATGAGGGTTTTCACTCACGCGACGCGAAGCGTCTCCAGCCTCCATAGAGAACGGGCATGACTGGACACAGCACCCCCTTCATAGTGTACCGTCCTAGAGGTAGACCAGAGACATCCAGAGGAGTGAAAATGATCAACAAACTGTTTTCAAAAGACATCGGATCATCAATTCCATAGAAACATATTGAGAGAAGAGAATCCATCAAAGAACTTCGCCTGCAACTACGCAGGCAACTTCACAAGCAAAACATAAATGTTTATAAATGTTTAGCACTTGTCTGACACCTGTTGACAGAAAGACCAGCAGGTCTGCACGAGTGATTTTCAAGGGTACTCCTTAAAGGGATAACACGAGAATTGGTCTGTATATTGCTGTTGTTTTTATGAGTTGTTCTAAGTTTTTATGAGACTGATAAGAATGAAAAGAGTGAAGTCAATCTAGAGCACGGTGAAATCAGTCTAACTAGCATCAGGAAAATAATACATTAATCTATTCCCTAAAATCATTAGGTTCTTCTAACTTCAAAGTATTGTTCATTTAACATTAAAACAGGGAAAGAGAGGGGTTTTCAGGTCTTGCAATTTCAGCTGAATATCTGAGGCTGATTTCCATTGCTCAAGGCCACAGGAGCGTCTTCCTACCACGCGCACACACACACACACACACACACAGAGCTCTATCCAAGCAAGGCTCCACAAAAGCTGTGCTCTACACACAATACACTCTTATATAACACGCAAGCATCTCCTTTGAGTTAAAAAGATAGAGAAAAATGTTTTGTTCTTTCTCGTTCATTTGCGTTTTATGTCCGAAAATGAGGCAACCAAGGTCAGTGTGAGTGAAAAGCACCCAACAAATTCTACAGGCAATACAGAACCTTGGCTGAAATAAGCAAAAATTCACAGAAAAAAAAAGAAAGACAAAAAAGAAAGAAAAAAAAAAGCTACATTACACCTTTCTCATTCGGTTTTCAAAGGTAACGTACTCTCTGTAACACTCTATTCACTTTGTCTTTCAGAGACCCGCTGATGACACAGCTTACAAAAGCTTAGACAAAATGTCCAATATATGGTAGATCAGTATAAGCCTTCCACTTTCATCTAACTTCAATAACCGGGCATTAATAGCTAAACAGGGCAGCCTTGATCAAACTTTCTTTGCATAATTCCTGGCTAAGGGGTTTAATGAAGAACAGAACTCAGTAATGAGAGCTGGCAGTTACTGTAAGTATGTGTGCAGAGCAGAAGACCACAAAGCCCAGTGGATCCTGTAACTCTTAAAGCCGTGCTGCTGCCATGTTTAGGGAATTAAGCTTATTCTGTCTACAGGACTCCACCTGCTCAAAGTCCAGGGAGACCACACCTGCTCCAGCACAGCCTGGCCTAGTTTGAGTATAAAGTCACTTAGTTAAACTGGGAGGAAAGCAGTGCATTTAAGGAGAGCAGAAATGCTCGCTTGCGGCACAAAGTGACTTTGCAAGCAAAGGGGTGCGTATGTGTGTGTGAGTGTGTGTCTTTGGGTCCCCAGAAGAGCTGTTTTCTTCTCAGAACTAACAAAAAAGCAATCGTTAATGACTGATGTGGTGCTAGACTGACAACAATAAATATAATCTCTCTTTCTTTCTTTTACTGTCATGCTCTCTCTCTCTCTGCCTTCTGTCTTTAAATCTCTCTCTTTCTTTGCTTGCTTTTGCTCTCTCTCCCTCTCTCTCTCTCTCTCTCTTTTTCTCTCTTTCTCTCTGTCTGATGCTTGTCCCTATACCTTTCAGGGTTTCTCTCTCTCACATCCACAAACACAGACAATGGAGCCAGTATTACTTGAAGCTGAACACTGTGTTTACATTGCAGAAGCAGAATAATAAAGTCATGCTTGTCATCAATGTGCTGATGTCCTTGCTAGCATGTCCATAGAAGGTAACGGTGGCCTGTGTGGTTGAACATCCCAAACATGCACTTGCCACACAGACAGCGATGCTCCAGCTGATAAGCTTTCACCTCTTAACTTGCAGTCAAGAGCTGCATTAAAGTAAGCCATTGAGCACACTGGATACAAAACTCAAAAGATTAGGCGTATACATCACCAACAGCATCCAGGACCGAAATCACACCAAATATGGAGAAGCTGCAGTGTTATTAATGTGGCACCACAGGTCATTTACCCCCCCCCCCCCCCCCATCCCTGCCATGCTGGATAGCAGCCACCTCCAGCCAGCATAGCATTTCACATAAAACCTCAATAGAGTCCAGTGGTAATATTTAAGTTAATCAGGCAGGCTGTTTAATCAGCCCCAGAGAAAATCCTCATGAGCCTTAGTGCAGAGCCTTAAAAGGAGAAGAGTGAGCGTTAGGATAGAAGGACAGATCCGATTGGGCCTCACAGATGAGCTCTCTCAGGAGGCCCACTGACCTGCGCTGCTCCTCGCCGTGTTCCCCTGACGGAACGGTCAGGCACTCGTCCATGTGCCCATGCAGCAGCCGCAGCACGTCTCCACCGATGAGGTAACCTATGACACACAGGGAAAGTAGAGAGGCTGATGAATCCTGGCAGGGAGCAGTATTTAACACAACACCTCCACAGGAAGAAAAGGTTCTTACTATTAATCTGACCCGGGCATTTGCTAGGTAATCTTTGGACCATTTAGATAACTGACCTTGTAATCCTTTCAAAAGTTACCTCCATCCTGTGGACCACAGTTAATCATGGATCTGTTCTAACTGCTTGAATAACATCATTTACATCTTCATGGTCATGACTGGCAGACATTAAATGTGACATTCACAACTCTAATGTGAGCATTCTTACATAACCAAGGACATTTGGTCCACTTACACAGCATGCTGTTTTTTTTCCCTTGTATGTGTGCGTTTGCATCGATCTGTATTTGTGTGTGTGTGTGTGTGTGGGCATGTATAAGTGTATGTGCATGTGTGTGTGTGTGTATGTGTTTGGGTGTGCATTAATCTGGGGAAATCTCTATATTTGGCAGATATAAAAACGTATCACACGCACACACACAAACACACACACGCACACACACACACAGACCTTGTGCCACCTCGCTGCCTGAGCAGATTGGTGCCACGCTCCAGAGCGTCTGCTGGAAGGCAGCATCCACGTGTAGACTTCCATTCCCGTAAGACAAGTGCTGAGAGAGAGACAGGCAGACAGACAGACAGAGGCAGAAGGAGGAGGACTTCACTATGCAGAGCAGCACATAAAAGTCCTTCAAAAATACTAAATAATGCACTGCACCTGTCATCAGTGGAAAAAAAAAAAAAAAAAAAACCTTACCAATGCCAAAGTGTTACCTAACCTTTTGTAAGAGAGAAGTAAACTGGAAGAAGTAAAACATAATAACTGTCTACACTGACACTCAATTATAAATCTCCCAAAACAAGCCAGGACACAAAACCACATGACACCACGCATCACAGTGTGACCAAAGTCTTTTCACACTCCACAGGCGCATTGGATTAGATTTTCTACAGCCATTCGCCCATTATGATTTCTAATTACACTGCATTTGTTTAACTGAAAACCACGGTAGGTTTTTTTATTTCTACTAATTCTTTAAACAAAACCTGTTCTCTCCTCACCATTTTTTGACATGATGGCACCGGGGACACCGGATAGAGAATACCAAACAGTCTCAGAGTAAAGTGAAAACTCATCTGTTCCCTTCTCTATCAGATCATAGCTCACTTAAGAGAGCTGATAACGTGAAGCTGTTTATTGTTTTGCAGCTACAAGCTGTCAACTCCTTGTCTATCTATATGACAGATAAACAAGCACATTCAGTAAAGTTTCAATGGATGATGCTGTAGATGTCTGTTTTACTAGGGCTCTGTGGATACACCACACTAATAGCATAAGGATGGTTTGGGGAAATTTTTGATGGGTGGAGTGTGTGTGACGTTGTCTGTGTTGATAAACAAAGACTCACCAGGTAACGCTCAGAGGACACACTGACGAGGATGAGGTCGTCCCCCACACGCACCTTCTCACCTTCTGACCTCTGCTTGGAGGCCGGGTGTATGGTCCACCAACATGCTTCTCCTATATACAAACGCGCACACACACACACAAACACACACACACACAAACACACACACACTCTCAGTGCCTGAAGGTACATGATGTACTCTCCTGTCTGATACAGAAAGTGGTCTCTGAAGGCAGTCTGTGCTGATGGGTTCCCTTGATGTGACATGAGGACAGAATTACAACAACACACACACACACACACACAAACACGCACACACACAAACACACAACACACACGGACAGACAGGCCCACAACCCACACACACACACATTCTCACAGTCTGTTCCGTGCTGAGTACGTCTCCCTTCAGGCAAAGCTTATCAGCACAAAAGCAGTCTGACCTGATGCAGCACACAGAGTCCACTTAGACTAAATAACACACACGGACACTCGGTACATTCACCAAATTTTTGTTTGATGAGAAATGTTGGCGACCAATGCTTGGTCAGTAATGGTAATTCTAAGAGAATGTGCTGGTAAAAAATGTGAAGGTATTGAAAGCACAAAATGATATATTAGAGGGACAGGGTCATATGTCCACCTGTAGTGTCTTCCTGCAGGCCCACATCAAATGCGAGTTTATCTGTTGACGAGCGTGACGTAGACAAGCAGCATAAGTACTGAAGAGAGAGACAGAAGAAAGGGTCAGTCTCACTACCTAATCAGGGCTTTGAAATGAGGTGACACATTTTCTGTCATGCTGTGATGTAACATTTCAAGAGCTTTGTTAGTGCTCTATGTCTGCTCCATGATTCCTTTATAACCATGTTATGATTGCCCTATGGCAGCTTAATGACTGCTCTATGCGTGCTCCATAAGTGTTCTATGACAGCTTAATGACTGCTCTATGGGTGCTCCATAAGTGTTCTATGACAGCTTAATGACTGCTCTACGGGTGCTCTATTAGTGTTCTATGACAGCTTAATGACTGCTCTACGGGTGCTCCGTAAGTGTTCTATGACAGCTTAATGACTGCTTTGTTGATGCTCTATAAGAGCTGTATAACAGCCCCTTGGCTGCTTGATGGGTGCTGCATAAGTGCTCTATGACAGCTTAATGACTGCTCCATGGATGCTCAGTAAGTGTAAGTTTCAGTGCATCTTTGTGCTTCATTTTTGTGATCTGTGCTTCATCTTTGTGAATTTCCCATGGAATATAATGTGTAGACTATAGCAGACTGACTCACCATGCCACTGTAGGAGTGTCTGAGGAGAACTGCATGACCATAAAGCAGGGTACGGTGACCCCCTCCCTGGGCCGTCTGAAACACAACCCAGAGTTAGTGAAACAGGCGCACGCATGCGCGCGCACACACAAACACACACACACACACACACACACACACACACACTATGTGCGGCCACTATGAACTTGACATGAGCTCTGTGACAGGTATCCTGATCAAAACCAACAGGAGACTACTGTGAACACAGACAGACAGAGGAGCCAATAACCATTAAATTCACAGGAGACATTAATCACAACTAATAAGAACCAAATTACAACTGGCTGACAAAAATGCAAATTTCATCAAAATGTACTCACTTTAGTCCAACTGAGGACCAACACAGTGCCCTCTGACTAATTTAAGACTATAGCCTCATAACTGAAATATTTAGAGTGTGTAAATGTAAGAGTGAATTTATGCAGGTTATACATTATTCTTTACAGTCTGTTACTGCATATCTACATATGGAAGCCTGCATCAATAATGCATGCAAGTGTATCACTACCTTTACTAACGTTTGACCACTAGGTTATGAAACAAAACACAAACAAAACAGGACAGACAACAACAGAGACGTCATTCAAAATTAGCACGGCACAAACATCCAGAGGCCAGAGTCCTTAAGATGGATACTGCAGCGTCCTTCCTAATTCTTGTCTCCCAGCTGTACTCCCCTGCCCTGGTTGTAGTGATGGTAAACATAATACAACAGGACAGCCTAAATGGGAACTTTATAGTCATTAGAAAGCTATCCACAACAGCACATTTAATTATATTAATCCCTTCAGTTCACTTGGTTTAAATGGAGGTTGCATCTACATCACTACAATGCAGCGATGTAGCTTTGTGTGTTCTACACAACGTGAGCAGAATACAACAAATTATGACCATATAGATTCTTAACTGTCATCTAAATATGTATATGTTACATTATTATGCCATATATTACATAGATTATATATTACATTATTACGTTAAGGAAAGATATGTACATTGCTAAATGACGGTACATCGAGGCTATCTTTTCTAACATAAAACAGAAATTTAATTCATTTAAGGGACAAAAAGACTAGATTTTGAAATTCTCCTGTGCAATAAACATTTTTGTCTACTTTAACTTTTGAAAGACTGTGACAGTGTGACATTGCATCATCAGACTTCTAAAGACTATAAAGACATTCCTGAGTAGCACAGAGCTTTTTTTTTTTTTATCTTTTTGATCATTCAGTCCTGACATATCCAGGCTGTTTATGAGCTCTATTTGTGTGTGAGTGTGTGTGTGTGTTTGTGCATGTGTGTGTGTGTGTGAGCTAGAGTGAGAGAGAGAGAGAGAGAGAGTGTTCTCTCCCTGCATGCCAACATGCTAACACAGCATGATGGGAGATCAGAAACAGACTAATGCCTGGCCATGTTTCAACCCACACCTCACATGGAAATAGCATGTCAGACATGAACTTCAACTAAACAAGTTACAGAGGTGAGGCATTACCCTACTCCTGAATATGTGAGCCAAGCAGAAAGTACCACTGAGGTCCACTCTTTGTCTAAGCTGACTATTAGGAATGTAAATAACCTTAGGAATGTCAAGAGAGTTGCACAGAAATTCAGACACACACACACACACACACATACAGTACATACACAATCCTACCTTCATCATGAATTTCTGTGAGCCCATGGAGCAAAAGAAGAAAATACAGCATTGTTAGTACATACAAGCATTCAGCAAAACATTTCTCATGAACTAACATGCTAGTCTGCTATGTATAAAGTAATGGAACATAACAGATTTTTTTGTTGTTGTTGTTGTTGTTTTGAGTGACTAACCCCCCAGAAACAAATATCGTTTTTTATTCACATTCAGCAAACAGTGGGAAAAACACATTATATTTAGAACTTATACTGAATGTTTTTTAGCAAGACAGCCCACCATGGTAAACAGCTGTGAGAATAAACTGGGGTTTGTATTCCTTTTTAGGGGATATCTTTTCACCTTATCTGGAAATTAGGAGTGGTGAGTTAACCTTAGGAACCTTTGTGTGCACTAATCTCTCCCTATTTATGCTTGAGTCAAAAAACAGACAGACAAACAAATAATCCAAACAGATGCATGTGCAAGAGCTGGATGGAATGATTAGGTGACCACAGACAAGAGCAGGTCTGTAGGCATGCGTAATCGTACAGTCAGACAGAACAGATGTAACAGTCACTTAAAGAGCATGGAATTCAGTATAAAAGAGCAAGAGGGCATGGGGAGAGATCTTTAGCACAAGCACTGGGCAGACCCGGTCAAATCTGATGTAGCAGGACTATAGCATCACCCCCACTTTTAGGTAGAAGCCAATACCTCTCCATCATCATAACTTTACTCACTAACACTCTGAAATCCTCTCATTCTAAAACCCGGCCTGTCTGTTACATTAGAGTAGTTGGACTATAGGTTTGAACCCTGAATATATACGCAAGAACAAAAAAGCCAAACACGGGTGAATGATGTGTGGGCAGCATATAACTATGGAACTCATTTGTACCTCTTTTTGAAGAAGCATCGAAAGTCATTTCATCCTAGTTCTGATTGGTTGGGTTAAGACGACTCCCACACATTGCTCATTTGCACAAGTGCTATTTCAATTTTCACTGACGTTGCAGTTCTCTGACTTTTGGAATCTTCACTTGAAACAACAGTGAAAAATAACGGTGCACTTACGCAATGATGCAGTGCCTTGAGACATCTTCAATGGAACACCAAAAAAAAAAAAAGATCCCAGCTCTACAATTGTAGTTTAGAAAAAGAACTGACATGTCGGGGTGTGTGTGTGTGTGTGTGTGTGTGTGTGTGTTCTACTTGCTCTTTCATGGTTAGTGACTCTGGAGTATCGCAGAAACATGGGATAGAGTGATAAAGATGAACTATGAGGGAATTAGTCAATGGATTTAGCCTGTGTCATTCTTACACAATGCAATATTCCATAATCATATCTTGAGTCAGTTTCAAAAAAGGGACTGAACTGATGAGCTTATGAGCTACATCAGTTTTATACTGGGAAAATGCTAGCACCTTTAGGTTTTCTCGGCCAAAAATAAATAAATAAATAAATAAAAATCTGTGACAACAGCATTAAAATTGATGTGAAACATAAATGACCTATGATTAGCAAATAAACAGTGATCCAAAACCAATCCATACTAATAGACATCCATGAATGGCTAGGAGCGCAATATAAAAAAATATCATCATGGATACCTTTTGGTTAAATAAGCTTTACATTAAACATGTGCATGCATAAATCAGTGATGTCTTTATTAGTATGTGGCATTATTGATCATGCTTAAATAATGCCTTCAATAATGATTCTTAATGTTTTCTCAATGGATCTTTCAATAAAAGCATTAGCCAACTCATGAGCTGAATCCTTTGACTTGATGAGAAAAAGTGAGTGATTGGAGTAAGTGTTCAGTTCAAAGGAGTGCAGGAGTGTGTGTGTGTGTGGTGGGAGGGTGCCTGTGTGTGTCTGTGGAAAGGGGTACTGGTTGTATACATTTGTGTGTGTGTGTGTGTGTATATGAGCACTTGAGCATTCATGCATGAATGTGAATGCCCGTGTTTATGAATGTCTGTGCTTTTGTTAGACCTGGTGGCTGTACATACAGTTTCACTTTAGTTAAGTTTAGTTAGACTTCTACATTTGTGGGAAGGTACAACATGTACATGTGTATGTTTGCAACAGCATGGTACAGCAGTAGCCTTGTGTAATATTGTTTATCAGTTGAAGGTTGCTTTATAAACTTGTATATGTTGTACAAACTGGATATGCCAGCCAGCTGATTACTGGCTGTTAATGATCTATATAGTGTCATCTAAGTAAACTTATCAGGATGAATGTATTGCTTACTGCAATGTGTGCAGAGTAATGTTCAGTTAGACCTCTTATAAAGATAGTCAGCTGTGTTCCTGCAAAGACACTGTGGGTCTGACATCCCTGTATATGTGTGTGTGTGTGTGTGTGTGTGTGTGTGTATATATGGTATAAAGCATTGTCTCTGTGGTCAGTGAGGGGGAAGAATGACTGAGTGAGATGCAGCGATGAAAACTCTGGGATTTGTGAAGAAAGGCACACATACCCATTTCTCCACATCTACTCGCTGTGGGAATGAGAGCCAAAGACAGGAGAAGTAAGTTGCCTTGATCTTACACTGAGAACACAACATCAAAACGAAAGACATGGGGAGCTTAAAATGAACTTAAGATGAGATCTCATGCATTTCTCATCAGAAATCTGAGCTGGTCATGTCTCTGCCATTGCTCTGGGAGAACAGAAAGGAAAACATGTTGAGAGAAGTTGTTAGAAGCAAAAGCAACACTTATCCCTGAGTGAATGAATGAGTGTCAGTGATAAGGATATAAATATATATATATATATATATATATATATATATATATATATATATGAGTATTTTATAAATAAGGATAATATAATAGAAAGGTTTCATATGCTACATTCATTATAAATGTTCTGAATCCTATAAAATATCTACTTCTGAGTATAACAGGACAAGTTAGTATTTTAAAAAGTATTGAAATTAACATAAATATAAGGAAATGCTACAGAGCCCTGTTTCTTAACATTCAACATCTAAAATGCTAAGGAATTCACTCTTAAAACCTTTCACGAAATCTGTATCTGTATTGTTTAACAACTTATCAAATTAACCTGTAAACCAATTTTTTCCAACTGTTTTGTCACCAAACAACCTGCAATATCTGTAACGGTTCTAGTCTTCATTAAGAGCCCAGCTAAAGAGATGAGAAGTTTTGGCACTGCTGGCTCTGTCCTGTTTAAGCTTCAAAGCCTTGCTTTTTTTTTCTTTTAGACAGGATGAAAGCTTATCTCTGAATATTTTGACTGCATAAAGTCAACAGTTGATAAGTCATGAATGTAGATGTCAGTTTGTTTATTTTTTATTTCGGGTCCATAAGTGCTACAGGTGCCTGGCACAAAGGCGTAATTGCTCTCTTATCGTTTTATAAACAGCACAATTTCATCTTTTGAGATGAGTTTTCTGTCTCTGTCAACACACACATACACACAGCCCCACTGCATTTCTGTTTCTCTCTCTCTCTCTCTCTCTCTCTCTCTCTCTCTCTCTCTCTCTCTCTCTCTCTCTCTTTGTGATGGTTAACGTCTTTGATATGCTAATGAAGCCATCTGCTTTTATCCTTTGAAGAATGTGCTGAATCACTATAAGTCTACGGTAATGACAACTCCATGCACTGAGCTAGAGCAGCGTGGTTTTATGGTTTTAATTCTACCAACAGATCTTGCATTTGACCACTGACATGTCTTCATGAGGTAAATATGTTTAGCTGTGGGACTGACTGTAGGTCCTATCTGATAGCAACACAATACAGAGATCTAAGAATGTTTCTTCTTACATTGAAACAGCATAAATTACTGACAGTAGAACATTTTTGCTTTTGATTTTTTTCCCCCACAATTCCATGAGATCTTCTGGCTCTCAAACATTAAGTGTCTATGCAAGTTCTGCAAGTTTCCAAACATTTTTTTTTATATAAAATATTCAAATCTGGGGACTGTGATCGCTATTCCAAAAACTTTCATTCTTTCTTGTCTTTTGACTTGCTTTACATCTCATTTCACGGCTGACTTTGATATTTGTGCCTCTATTGTTAGGATATTGCTGTCTCACTCAAGTAGCCAGCTTCTTTTCAGCTTCAGTTTCTCGACCCTGGGATGGCTCCTTAGAGGAAATTTGTTGAAGTTATATCTGGATCCATTTTTCCCTTTAACCACACAATATTTTCTGTTCTACTGGCCGCCACATGACTCCTAAGCATAACAGATCCATGATTAACCCTCTGTAAGGTCTTCTACTCTTCATGTACCTCGCCATTTTTTTCCTTAGATGTATATTGCGCAATTTTGGTTGAATAGCACCTTTTTGGTCCAGAGAGCACTTTGTTTCCAAAAGCTTCAGTTTTATAAGGGCATTTAAATAACGATATAATGAAACTAGTTTAATTTTTTAATTTTTAATGTTTAATTTTGATAGAGAACACTTTAAAAGTCTCTTCTAACATCTCCGCCTTGCAGATCTTTGATGTGTAAGGAACACTGTATTATCGACCAGTGATTATCTACTCAGATATACCTTTCTGCTGGTCCTTTGCAATGATTTATACTTCCTCTTTTGCAGATCTGAACAGTTCTCCGGCAGACTTTCCCTTAACTTCACCTCATCTCTTTATCTTAATATTTTTTTAAGAAGTCAATATTTCAGACGCCTGAAATTCACAGCTGGAAGCATTTAGAGAGCGGCCTAAGTGTTGTAAAAGTGTTCAGAGCCTGTTCCTGCTTTGTAGCAGTCAGTTATCTTTACTTTCAAATCCTCAGTCCACTGTTTACAAGAGCCCGTGGCTGTTGAAACTAAACAATACACTAATCACAGTCACAGTCTCACTCAGCTTTTTTGGACCCTGGTAATCAACTTTATAAAAAGTAACACAGAAACATTCAGAGGAGAATCTAAATTTTTGGGGTGTTCAATTTTTTTAAATCTGTAAAAATCAAGATAAACAGTGACTTTGCATTTAGAGGCCCAGAAAAATGTCACGCCAGAGGTCAGCATAAATTCACTGAAATTCACTGAAATATTAAACAGGCTTGCCCATATTTGGCATATAAAGGTACATATAATAAGGGTTCTTAAATAAAAAATGTTGCCTATATTTCTATGTCCAGCTCTGAGAGCTGTGCTTAGTACTGCTATTGCAAAATAGGGTTCAAAAGTCTTTTTCTCTAAAATAATAAATGAAAAATAGGGTTCAAAAGTCTTTTGCTCTAGAATAATAAATGCCAGATGGAACATTCCACAGATTGGACTATTCATTTGGTCTATGTGAAGCAAAAGACACATGCATACACACACACACACACACACACACACACACATACGCACGCACACACACACACACACACACACACTCAATGCAACACGTTGTGTCTCCTAATCCCGTGTGTGTGTTGTGTGTGTGTGTGTGTGTGTGTGTGCGTGTGTGAGTGTGCGTGAATACACGTGCGTGCGTGTGTGTGTGTGTGTGTGTGTGTGTGTGTGGCCTGTGTGTGAGTAGTCCTAATCCCCTCTGCCCTGCCGGTGAGCTGGAGCCCTGGGCCCTTCAGCAGAAGAATAAGTAAGTGGCAGCGCTTATCTCCTTATATAATTGGAGACATGAAAGAGCACTTCATACTGCACAAGTCAAAAAAAGCCAGGGGCTGAGAGGGAGTTTGAGAGAGAGAGAGAGAGAGAGAGAAAGAGAGAGAGAGAGAATGAAGTGGATGTTCTGGTGCATTCTACCCACACTGCCTCCCTGCCAGAGCATCACTGGATAGGGTGGAGCCGCTTGAGTCTCATATTTCACTTATGTGGATGCTGGAGGTGTGTGTGCTGGCGCAGGCAGGATTACATCACGTAAACACACCCTGGCTACACTACACTTCTATGCACATTTGTGAAGTAGCCATCTCTACCCTCACTACGCACTGCATCACCCACACACCCTTTCTATATATACACACTAAGGGCCTGCACTACAAAGTTAAAGGACAAATCAAACATTATTTTGTGTGTTTTTTGGCATATAGCTATTTTATTATAAACCAACAGGTGGGAAATTGTTACGTTTATATCCTAGTAGGTGTCCAGGGGCAAGGCTCTCTGCTGATTAAAATCCTTCATCTAAAGTCACCTGAAATGTTATTTTCTGAAAACACAACTGTTAAAGGAAGCTATTCATTTTGATTTTCTGCTTTTCCTCCAGCTTCATTCAGCTGGACGAGGATGTGCTAGGCTTACTAATGAGAAGATGAGAGCTCACACACGTTCCCCTCTCTCTAAACCTCGCCTCTCCAAACAGCACACAAACACACACACACACATACACACGCTCACACTAACACCCACACTCCTAAACAGTGCTTTGTCATTGAAAAGGGCCTCTGGTGCAGGGGAGCAATCTTTACAGTCATCACTGTCATGTTTTGTTTTCTCTGTGTGGCTCTGTAATGAACTCGCTCCTCAGTTGGCCGCAAACTTCCAAATTGGCACTGACTGAGGCCCTGGCACAAGAATGAAGAGGGAAATTAATTATCCAAAAAGTTATTGAGAGATAAAGAGGAGAGTCTAAAAATGCAAGTCATGATCAGACATGACATGCCTCCACTCTCCCCCCTGCCACTCACTGGATGACTGCAGTACTGACACTCTGCTGCTGCACAGGGAGCACAAGAAGGCAGGACAGATTAGACTACACTGGTTTGGACTTGACTAGACTGGATTGAATCAAACTGAAGAGTAGACTAGAGTAGAGTACAGTAGAGTAGGGAAGTGTACAGTAGAGTAGAGTAGAGAAGTGTACAGTAGAGAAGAGAAGAGAAGAGAAGAGAAGAGAAGAGAAGAGAAGAGAAGAGAAGAGAAGTGTACAGTAGAGTAGAGTAGGGAAGTGTACAGTAGAGTAGAGAAGAGAAGAGAAGAGAAGAGAAGAGAAGAGAAGAGAACAGAACAGAACAGAACAGAACAGAACAGAGCACTGGAAGCAATTTACAAAAAAGGTTTCAGTGGTGCGTCTGCTAATGTCATTAATGGATACTAAAACTGTTAACGCATCTAAAAGAATTATCACTTCACAACCGAGGCCTATTGTTCTCAGAGACAGATTCTCATAAGAGAGAAAACAAGACAATCAACGGCACAACAGCAAATAATGCAGACGATGTTTTTGCCTGTGAGGGATTACACACTGATCCATCGGAGCTTAGAAAACGAATGTAACAAGATTACGGGACAGGCAGTGATAATGGAGTGTTCATGCCCCAAATCATACAAAGGCAATGAGAGTTGTTCATGTGTCCTTCTCCCCCTCTGCCTTTAAGCTGCTTCCATCTCTAATACATCACTGGACCAACAAGGGGCAGTGAAACCAAGCATATTAGAATATTACATGGAGAAAAGAGAGAAAAAAAACCCCATTAAAACATATCAGTAAAACGACATCATCGAATCCTTCATTTCCTAAATAAAAATCCAGAAATTAAAATGCTTTGCAAAGGTTTGGTGGATGAGATGTTCAGCCTTGTTTGAGCAGAGCTGTGGTTTTCTGAATCATAGCCTAGCTTCCAATGCGTCAGTGAACACCCAGTAAATCAGATTTGGGCGTGCACTGAATCAACGAGGTTATGCTCCAACCCTCTCAGAGCCAAGACCTTCTCACCCCAGACTTACAAAGAGTCAAACTGAGGTCAGGGAAGTCAACCACATCTAGTCCACAAGCCTCCAACCGCTTGTCATACACAATAGCTAGTCATACACAGACAAAAAGAACAAAAATGAATACTGTAGATCCAATCAACAATCCACTTAACCTGCCTCTGTGTTCTGAGATTCGTTACGACCTTTGAATGGCATTAAAAAAAACACTTATGAACCAATAAGAGTTAAGGACCACAGGAAATATTAGTGGTTTGATAGTATGGGGCTCAAGTCAGATGAGGGCAAATGAAGACCAGTGCATGAATCTAATAATCAGCGGAGAGTTAACATCTGTCACATTCCAAATGAGACAGTAATAGTTTCTCATATGCATTCATTCCTATTGTAGTGTCCTGAATGCTCAAAAGCTCTGTACAATCCTTTGGTTTGATGAAGGGTACACACTTACCCCTTCTGCTTTCTCCTCGGTGTTGGCGAGCATCTCTTGTAGAGCGCGTACAGACAGAGACTGTTCCAGCACAAATGTGCAAATGGATAAGTCAGGAGGGACATTCTGTAAAAAAAATCACATTTCACTTTAATACAACAAGCGCTTCAGCAGACATTGCTCGTCAAAACAATCTACATCAACTGTTTGTAGAATTCAGTTACTGTAACAGTGTCAAAAATACATCTTAACATTTACAAGGCACTGAAGGCATTCCAAAGAGACAGTCTGAAAATTTGAGAGAATCTGTGTGTTTTTCGTCGGCTGAAAAAAGTAAAAGACTGCATCCGCGTGTGATGAATGTTCCTGTTTCTCAGGATGAAATTATTAGCTAGGCCTGCCGCGGTATTGATCGGCTAAAGCAAAAGAAATCAATCAGCATCACTGGACCTACTCATCTTCCACAGTCAAGTGTTAACTGTCAGATTATGAATCTGCTTCAGCACAAACATGCCCTTATAAAGACACCACTCCTCATAACTTTATTAGAGGATCACAGTGCTTCCTGCTGATGCAAGAGTAAATACATATTGATGGGCTTAGTCTGGCTGTTTCTTTTGGTGACTTGTTTATTTTGAAACTACATTCATACTATTCAAAAAAGAATAAAGAAATAAAGAAGAAGAAGAAGAAGAAGACATCTCTTAAATTGAGATTTGCTGTATTTGTTTATTTTGATTATGCATTATAAGTGGTTTATTTTGAAACTATATTCACAATCCTTGATACAGGTAATAAACCTGTAAAAAAATGTGGAGAAGGAAGGGATGTCTTTTTTTAAATGAAGATTCTTAGTATGATACAGATGATTTGTGAAGACAGAGTGAGATATTGCCTTTGTAAAGCTGTCCCCCTGCCAATGATTCGGCACTAAAACTGATTTATGCTGGCAGGAAGTTGCATCTCTCTCGCTCTGTCATTCAGGTCTGGGGATTTTAATGTCTCATTACTGCACTTGTTAGCTGGCTTCTCCATTACTGCCGCTCTAATGACATACAGTGTCTGCCCGCAGACAAACAAATGCAAGCAAGTTAGCATTTTTCTGTTCTTGCACTTAAAATGTTTTAAATATTTTATCCAGGGCAAACAAGTCAATGACTGTGTCAATTCTACAGTTCTTCTGAATTTGATCAACTAAACCTTTAAGAAATAAGTCATAAGATAAAGTCTTTTTTTTATCATTGCGTCCTCTCATGACCTTGTGGCAGTTTTTGAAACTCACTAAAGCTCTGAACTCTGTCTTGAAAAAGTGGGCAGTTGGATGCAGACATAACGATCCCTCTAGTGAATGAACTCCTGTTCTAACACTATTAATGCCTGGCGTTCTCAGTTGATGTAGCCGAGTGAAAGAAACGTCCTAACTCTAGATACTCAAATAGATGGGACAGAGATTAATTGGTCAGTTCAACTCAGTCTCCAGGCTATTGGAATGCTGCACTCTCCTCCAGGTACAACTCATCAAATGGAGCTGGACGTGATTAGAATTGTGTGACTGATGTACCTCACCCACCACTGTTAAACCACTATATAAAATTATTTAGCTACACTTCCTTTTAAAATGATAAGCAAACCAGCGCCTTAATTTCCAAATGATCTGCTAATAGCAAAGATAATGTATCTTGTAAGATGTATCTTCACAACTGCACTTCTTGATGTGTTAAGATTTCAGAGCGAGTACTTAAATGTTAGTCCAGACTGATTTTGTGATAGTGCAACAAAATGGAGGACCAAGTCATGCATGCAGTTCACATAACAGAAAATTCATATAAGTTTGACAGAACATTGAATATGCATGAGTTTGTACAGTTTTCATAAATATTCCATGGCTGAGATTATATAAGGCTGACAGAACATTGACTTCACTTCAATTTGATCTGCACAGACAAGTGGGAAATAACATTCACATTTAATCATTCAAAACAAGATTAAGTCTAATAATCAAATATTTCATTTCATTGGCATCAACAATGTTCAGCTGTGTTTCTGTGTGTGTGCGTGTGTGTGTGTGTGTGTGTGAACATGTGCAGGTGTGTGTGCACTCTTGCATGTCCATGGGTGGGTGTTTGTGTGTCTGTTTGTATGTTTGATTAGACCACCCTACCTTTGAGTTGGAGGTGGACTCCAGAAAACACAGTCTGTTTCCAAAGCCCTCAGCAGCCAGGCACAGTTTCTGCTGTTCCTTATGCACCGTCGCTGAGCACTGAAGCACCACCTCATCGTCCTAGCACAGACAAACACAGCACAATACACAGAGCAGTCAGAACAGCATGTCATTGTCAAATCAGAGACAAACAGAACACACACAAACATGCACACTCACGCATGCACGCACAAACACGCACACTCACACACACACACACACACAGAACTATCAGAATCACACTTATTACACATCATACTGGGTCACAAACAGAACAAAAGTCAACAGAACAGTGCTCTCTCCCAGGACTATAAAACCAGAGATCTAAAACACATGCAAGTCTTTATACAGGCTAGCACATCTTGACTGTCCCAATAACTCAGTTAATTCAACCCTCAAAATGTATTCCATTCACATGCGATGTATACCACTTTAAATGACTGAGATAAGATCTAAAACAACCCAGCAGACCTCAGCAACCTAGCACGTCAATGTCCCTGAAAATGATTATAACAGTTTACAAGTTTCTACCAGTTTATAACTTAATGTTATGTTCGAATTTACTGCTTGGTGTAATTACACTGTAATAAGCACTGTAATAGCACAGTGCAGTTCATGATCTACAAGCGGTCCCACTCCCCTGAAAGTGATCTCAACCACAAAACCACAAGCAGCATGTATTGTTACACATGCTACACATGACCCAAAACTACATAAACCAGAACATTAAGGCAGAAGACCGAACTTTAATCATGCCTGTGGCTTATGTCAGGGAGTCAGGGGTTAAAAACGGCATGGCCGCAAAAAGATTACACTTCAATCTCCTTCTCCAGTCTGACTCAGATACTGACAAAAATGGCTTTTAGCCTGTAAGACAGGAGGACAATTCAGCGGCGGAGAGAACACGGTGTGAATGTGCGGAAGCCAATTCCCTCTGAGCCGGCCCAGGCTAACGACGGCTCCCGAGACACTCGTCAGTCCAGTCTCTGGCATGAGAAGGCCAAAGTCAGCAAGAAGGAGAAACCAGGATGAGGATGGGAAGGAGGGAAAATGTCAGTTTCACAAAGGAAAAATTAATCATCTACCGCCATGACTGAAGAACGAGTGCCAACTGACACAACATGGGAACCAGCACAAAATAATTCTAATGATTGAAAAACGACAACACTTATTTTGAGAACTGTCAAAAAATAAATAAATAAATAAACACTCCATTTACCAATTTAAAAAAAAAAAAGAAAAAAAAAAAAGATTGCAGTCTGTCGATCTCTCAAGTTAGAACACGCCTCTAATTACAATGCTAAAGCGTACATTGTTCAATGACAATACAGAAATTTTCAGTTGATAACAGATGTAGCATGTGTGTACAACCACTGAACAAAAGATACTCCCACCTTCCCTAATATCCATCCCCCAAATGCACACACAGTTCTTTTTGTCTTTTTTCTTTCTTTCTTTTTTTTTTTTTTTGCTGACCATGTGAAACTCATTGTTCTCTCAACAGGCCTAGTCCACCTGGCTGGGAGCCACTGGCTAACCGCCAACAGATTAAACGTACACTACCACGAAACTCACACTCTAATTCAGACGCTGAATTTCAGAAACACTTTGTGTTTAGGTAAAACTCATACAGTATTTGAAGTGCAATTTTACAATAATCTACAGTGACTTTATGGACTAGACATATTCAAAGTTAACAAAAGGTGCCTAGCTAAGTATTTATTCTCTCTCTCCCTTCTGCATACACACACACACACACACACACACACACACACACACTAATTAACTTATAATGCAGATTAAAGTCAACTACTGGGGCAGTTACACAGACATTGAGGTGCAGTGTATTTTAACCAGGAAAGGTGCTATGACAAAAGCCAGAGAAAATCCCTCCAAAGTTGTAATCTTTCATATTAGACAAGAGCTCCATGCTCATGCCCTTAGTGTTGTGTTTACCTTAGATAATCTGAGGGGCAGACATCCAATCATGTACCACACCTACACTGGCTACCTCGGGACCAGATTAGCAACAGCTCCACGGCTGTGATACACTTGACACAAAATGAAAGTCTGCATAATGACCAAGCCATGGTGCCTCCAGTTCTGTCAAAATCCCCTTTGGATACTATTAAAATACAAGTCTGCAGGAGAGTGTAAGAGTCCATGTGTTAAAGGAAAGGTTCACCAATTTTTCTTATGTGTTTGTTGTGGAGAATATAACGGCTATAATATCAGTTGGTCAATATCAGTATAACTGCACTTTCTTTCTTTCTCTCTCTCTTTTTTTAGTACATATAACAGAAGATACTTTATATACTAAATGTAAGAACAAGTCATTGTGTGATTTTCTTTATCAGTTCATGGCAAATAATGTTTAATGCTGATTGAGTGATTGGTTGATTGAAACCACAGTAAGGCCCTTAAGCACACTTGCTCTGTTTCAAGGCTGTCTTGTTGTGCTAAGTGGTATGGGAAACTGTGTTGCAACATCCCAGGAGTAACTTAAGGTTAAGTGTCTTGCTCTAGGCCACTGAGGTTAAAGCCAGAGGGAGGGTGGAGACATTACAACTGACTGAAAATGCACCATAGCAGGGAACGAAGCTGGGAGCAAACGGACAGTCATATGGTGAACAGTGCATGGATCAGTAGCTGGCCTCTGGCGGTAAGGGCAGAGGAGACGAGAGTCCTCAGTCAGGACAAAGGAGGAAAAGTCCAGTGTGCTGTGATTAAGGCCAGTAAAAGGTATTCTAATACAGGCTACAGGCCAAGTCTCTCTCAAGGAACTAAGTGAACTGGTCAACGTGACCACTAATAAGGATGAATGAAGCTAGCCATGTAGCGGTCACCTGCCAGGCTCCACTGTAGAGCAGGCGAGAATTTTCGCAATACAAATGAAACCCACCAGGGTAAGTACACATCTGGGCCCAGGGGACGGAATGGACACCAGTGTTTTAAAATGAAAGTATTGTTTTCTTTAATTGGGTAAATAATGTGATTGGGGAATTTGGTTATAAAATAAATTAAGTAAGCAAATGGAGTGGATTAAAAAATGAATAATGGATAAATTATGAATAATAAAAAAAATAGATGTTATTAGTATATCATTCCATTAAGACAAATATGATGTAATAAAACAAATGGAGGATTGTATCACAGTGAGAATGTCCAAACACAATTTCAATATTAATTATCAGCAGACAGCTGACATGTTCGGTGTACCCTTATAAAACTTCAGTGCAAGATTCTGTGTGTGTGTGTGTGTGTGTGTGTGTACGTGTGTGTGTGTGCGTACGTGTGTGTGTAATCGAGGAGTATATGATTAACAATCATTCAGCATTGACGAAACACTTCATAATTAGGCATATGTACGCCACTGGTTGAATCAGAAAGCTAATACTACAAAAGAACATAGCCTAACTGAACTGGCCTAATGAAGGCTAATTAACTCGACTCAAAACTACTCACCAAGAAAATGTCACAGCATCAACTCACCAACCTAAATGCCACAACAGAACGGTTTCAAACTTGTTCCAAAGTACTTCAAATATCAAAATGGGAATTAATTGCACTTTAATTGGATTTTGTTGAATTTCCCTTCTTCGTGTCATGAACTGACCGCTTGCCTAAAAATTGAGTAGCACGCACTCACCTATTCTGTCCATCAAGGGGGGGCTACACAATCACGGCTGATGCCAACCAATAGTATGGCAGCAACTCGTTTCAGTGGCACTGCTCAAGAGAAAACGTTCAAAGAAATCAGTCAGATGAAAAAATGATAAAGCATGTTTCAAAATAACTTAATATAATAAATGTAGTAAACAAATTATTCGTCGCACATTTATCTAACGGGCTGCCAACAGATATAAACCATCCAACAGAATGGGACATTCACCCTACATAGTATTCCTTTTAAATATGCAAAAGGCACACCGTCCTTAAGCAGGCCATTACTGCGATGAGTAAAATATAAAAGTTTACAGGTGATGAGATTTATGGCTTAGACCAGATGTGAGCCGGCACAGAGAATAGAATTATGGCCGTTCATCATTCAGAGACATCACTCAGCTGGGATGAAGCTGTGAACTAAGATGCCGTCTTGCTAAGAGTGAGCTGGGCTCAGCCGTTGGTGGCTCTGGGTGTTAAAGCAGTGACAGAGAAAGGATGTGTGAAATTGGTTTAGTGAAGATAGTTTGTATATAGCAATAAAACACTAGCAACATGTTACCTAATTAGACTTGGTGAATGAGAAAATACAATCCATTTCCATGACTTGGCCATGATTTTTACTGTATCTTACAGACAGAGGACCTTTTTGTTTGGAAGTTGTGATATCAGTGCTCGATGGTAACCAAACAGTAGTGTGAAAAATGTGAGAGTCTGGGATTTCCTCATTTTTATTCACTTTTCCATTCAGATAAAAAATTGTTATCGAGACAGGGCCCATATCTGAGTGTCAGTGTGGCTGTTACACCAGTCAACAGTGAGGTGTGTTTGATAGGGATTGGAATGCTGGGATGGCATTCCTGGCATTAATCTTGGCAGAGTCCCAATCCCACTCCATCATCCCCAGTCAGGGATACCCCCCCCCCCCCCAATCCCCTGAAAAAAATGAGCAGAAGGAGAGAGGAGTGTTCCAGGCTCTGATGAGTCAGCGTGTGGGTGGGTGTCGTGTGATTTAAGAAAGACAGTGGAGCTTTCATCTGCACACACCAGCAAACATGCAGTTCTCTTCTGCCTTTTTTCTCACTCTGTGACTCAGTCCTGTGCTCTGCAGGCATTTTCACACACACACACACACACACACACACACACACACACACACACAAAAAGGGTGCTGAGCAGAGATGGCTAATAACACATGCCTTTTATCCCAGGCTAACACATCCATAACTTATACGCTGTATGGTAACACATTAGAGAT
Organism: Chanos chanos; assembly: GCF_902362185.1. Lineage (NCBI taxonomy): Eukaryota > Metazoa > Chordata > Actinopteri > Gonorynchiformes > Chanidae > Chanos > Chanos chanos. The sequence goes on along the minus strand of NC_044499.1, from coordinate 33,202,233 downwards.
AAATGGGGGAGTGTAACCTTTTTTTGTTTTTTCTTTTTTTTAAGGTTTACAAAATAGCGGTGATTAGCTGCAGCCAGTTTATCCATTATGGATAACAGACCAAACTCATTTTGTTCTCCTGCCAGGACACCCATGTACAGATATTAACACCCTCGTTCAGCAACATTTAGGGAACAAACCGTATACCACATCTGTGTTGGTAACACATTACAGCCTAAACACTCAGGGCTCACATCTTCAGATCAACCACAGTCAAAGCCTTCAGGAATACCTGAGGTCCCTGAAAACAACAAACCCATTCTCTCTCTCTCTCTAAATTTGCATGAGAATGCTGCATAATCCATCCACAGGCATTTGACAAACTGTGTGAGGTGGTGCTCACTGACTGAACCAAGCTCCCAAGAGAGGACTGTCTGTGTAAAAACTCACCCTCTTTGAAGTATTCCGCAGAAAGACAGACAGATAGATGGCCAGACAGACAGACAGACAGATAGAGAGAGAGAGACAGAGTGAGGGAGAGAGAGAGAGAGAGAGAGAGAGAGAGGGGGGGGGGGGGGGGGGGGAGAGAGAGGGAGAGAGAGAGTGTGAGAGAGAGATAGAGGGGGGGAGGGGAGAAAGAGAGAGAGAGAGAGAGAGAGAGAGAGATCTTTACTCTCAAAGAGAATATGTAGCCCTACTCACTGGTCTGAAGGATGCCAAGACCTCAGAAATAGGGAAAATAGCAAGGAGGAAAAAGAGAAGCAGGATATGGAAGTAAACAGAGAGAGAGAGAGAGAGAGAGAGAGAGAGAGAGAGAGAGAGAGAGAGAGAGAGAGAGAGAGAGAGAGAGCAGTGGTCCTGCCTACACAGTGTATTTGTTTGGCTCAGGGAACCCACTGCACTTTAAGTCTAATCTCAGAGCCACATGCATGCCATTTTAGTGCGGCTCCCTGTAGTTACTGTGTGTTTCACCGTGTGCACAAAGACATAATGTCATCCCGCAAAGCTTAAATGCAAAGGGTTTTTGAATATCCAGTATAAAAAAACGTCAAATTACAGAACACCACTGAGTTTCGTACTGACTTGAACAAAACCTTAACAACAACACTGTGTCAAAACTAACCTCAAAATCAGCGTCTATAAATCTGATTTTACATACACATTTCTATACATGGTGTTTAGATACACATGTATAATTCACAAAGATAGCTCTGTCTTTTCTCCCAAACGCTGGTGTGAGAAAGCGAGCAGGGAGCTCAAACAGATGGGGTGCGATATCTCACAGCGAGCCACGCGTTCGCCCTGTGTAACCTTCACCTCATGCTACTTTGATGAGTCAAATCTAAGGTAACAGAACCACTAGACCTCTGTGGAGGGACTGGACCGGGTACGTTCAACAAAAACCAAAAGAACAGCAAGGTAGTCATTTTAAAGTCAATCTGTGCTAGTCAAACCATGACAGATGAAGCCAGAGCATCCAAAACCTAGGGCACTGCGCATAATCAATGTCCCACTCACATGCATTAATGATAGGCTACCTCATCAATGTTCTGATGTAATGCTGTTATTTTTTTTCTTATTATATATTTCATAGTTATAGGGATCAGTTATCAACTCTAAGATGTCAATGATATTCTGTGAGGCCTTCCGGCTGCTCAGTGCAACAGTAAAAGAATACAGGGAATGACATAAAAATGGGGTGCAAGGCTTTCTTCTGTTTTATTCATCCTACCAGCTGTTCTACAACTGAAAAACAGACCATGAAAGAGAGAGGAAACAGATCATGCCTAACTTCTTTCCACAGCTCACAGATCCTGCCAGCAGAATCGGAGCATCAGAGAGGGCCGATGGTTGCAGCCTCCAGAGAGACACTTGGGAAAGAAAATTAATCGGTTGCCAGGAGGGGGGTTGCGGGTTTGCAATGTTGGTGTCATGTGCTTCTGCTGAGGCCTGAAGAACGTCGCTTAAAACAAAACTGCCTCAGGGCTGATGCAAAATGACCTTTTTGGGGTTTTTTTTTGACTGAAGAAAAAGAAATACATAAGAGACCTGTATCAAATAGCAAAAGAAAGAAAGAAACAAACAAACAAATAAATAAATAAATACACACACACATACACACATATATATATACATACATACACATGACGACATGGGCAGCAAAAAGGCTGAATTTCAGGAATCAAAATCAAACCGAAGAAAAAAAAAATACAGCCTTTCTCTCCAGATTTGATTTTCTTTTTTTTTTTTCAAATGTGTCCTCAGTTGAACAAAAAAGCAACAAGACTGAACTGACAGCCATTCTCACAAGGCTTAAAGCTCCAGTTGCAGAGTAATGTCATTTTCAAAGTGATCTCTCTGAATAATGGAAGGACAGTTGTTCCTGATCCTCCACAGGACCTGAACCAAGGCTTAGTTCAGTGTTGTTGTGCAAAACCTTCAGGGCAGCTCTGGAGATTAGCACAAGGCTATTCAGCTTCAAATTAGCGCTACTGGTTTATGTTTCTACGAATGACTCTCCCTGCCAGAGATGCTGAAGAGTACACACGTTCCTGTGGTAGAAATCAGTCCTTTATAACAAAAAAAGGTGAATAACGGATTTGAAGGCCAAGCCTGAATAGCTGTGGTCTGGTCTATCATTCATTTTAATGAGGAAAACGTCTCGTGAATTAGCCTGGAGGTGATGAAGAGTCAAACATGAGTCAATATTCATCTGTCAATGTTCTTCTACATCCTAATTGACCATTATTATCAATCTCTTCACACAACTCTCTGGATCCTTTATATGAATTTCAATCTTAGAATGACATCATCTTCCAGCAAGCAGAAAATGATGCTTTGTTTGACGAGTAACAAAAGCAAAGAGTTTAGAACACTACAATACATGCCCAGTCTGCATCCAGGGCCAAAACAGACTATTCAGCTCCTGCCAAAATCTGTTTATTCAACTGTGTTTTATCTTTATAATGGAATGGAATGGGACTCCAACTAATACACTGTCACAGACATCCAATCGACACAAGCCCAGATTTAGCCAGCTAAAATAAGCTTATAAACATGCCAACAATGGCACATGTACGCACTGCATGACCCTCGATGACTGCACAATTGCAAGACTTTATTACAAAACATGTTCATATTCAAACAGATATTTCCCCAACAACTGCTTCTTGCTTTTGTAGAAATGAATTTCCTTTTTCCTCTCATTGCCCGCTGATTTAATATGAAGTTAGATAAATAGAGAAAGACTGATAGAGAATGAGGGAGCGAGACAGAGAGAGAGGCAGAGAAAAAGAAATGAGTTTGATTCATAATCCAAAGTCCATGTAAGAGAAGATTGCATAACATGGCTTCCAGGTTAGACATCTGTTGCAGCAAGTTGCGTGTTTTGCGTTTGGACCAGGGTCGCTTGACAATCAGAATGCTAACCAACACAGAGAAAAAAAAACAGACAATAACTTTTGTCCAAGAGAGGCTCTGTCCCTGCCTACTCTATTGGTCAGCTCTAATTAAAAAAAAATTGAATAAATAAATAAATAAAAACTGTAAAAACTAACTGTGCACAGTTAATACTAACTTCCCCTGAGCCACTATGCAAATGACGGCAGATAACTGGCATGCGAATAGAATCCTTTTTTGATGTTTAAAATGGAAGATTTGCCGCCTGTAAGTGATGTTCACTGCAGCTGTATGAGGTTATATGAGGACACATAATGAAGATGTATTTTATCATAAGCACTCCTCTTAACAGTGGCACAGGGTAACATCACATTAAGTATCAGTCTTAACACACTGTAATAGAATTGTATGTGACTGATTAATCTGTACTGACTCAACTCTCTCATTAAAAATCAAACAAAGCTCTCACCATCATGTGTCTCTTACCAGTAATCAACAGAACGATATCTCCTGAGCCTAGGCATAGATGGTACACACTTTCAATATGGAACTGTGTAAAAGAGTACATGAAAAGTTCTTTTTGAAAAAAAATAACAACCTAATGATCTGTAGAACTGATAAGTGTAAATACCTTCAGATGAAGTTATGGAGGTGAGATTTGTATTTGGGACAGAGCCCCAAAGCTATAGGAACTGGGGCATGTATGAGGCCAAGTAGAGAGTAACCAATTACTGATTATTAATTAATCCCCAGTCTCTCTTTTTGCTTCTGCTGAGTCTCTCTCTCAAACAGACACTGCTGAAAGAATCAAATCCACTGCGTCATAGTCTGTTATCACTGCGTCACAGTCCAACAGAGCTAATCTAACCCACATTGTAACTGTCTGGTGCTGCTTATCTAAAAGACAGGCCTCATTCATAATACCCAGACTTACCCAAACACCAAACACGCATGACATAATGAGCTTACACTGTTACGCAGCAAACACGTGAGGGTTGGGAATGCAGCCTTAACCCCAGAGCCTGCCACGGTAATCATCTGATAAAGTCCACTGCCAAAACTCTCTGGAAAGAAAGGCCAGCAGCAAGATACACACACACACACACACACACACACGGACACAGAGGGGGAGAGAGGGAGAGAGAGAGAGAAACACACTCTCTCTTTGTCTCTTTTCTAAAGAAGTACCCACAGTCAGTCCTTCCTTTCCTCTTCAAGCAAGCGGAAGCGGCAGAGGAGTACAACATTCTAGTCGTTTTCTACCCTTTCACAGGTCTATTGTGTTGATTCCTTTCATGGAGCACAGAGTTGGAGCGAATAGTGTGCTGGCTGACTGTCGTGTTCTTTGCTAATGTGGAGGGGTTGGCCACAGCAGACTGTGTTTGGTGGCCTTTTGTAAGCTAATGTAAGCTGCGGTGGGCGCGCTGCCCTACAGAGATAAGAGGAAGGATGTTTATTCTGTTAACGGCGGAGGAGAAATCAGTCTCATAGTTTTGTGTGTGTGTGTGTGTGTGGTGTGTCACACAGGACTAATGTAGGGTAGATAAGATTCTAAACTTGCTCTTCACAAAGTCTATACCCAGGAAAACTCTGCACGATACTGCTACAGAGGAGCACCACAATATTTCAGAGGGCACTGTGGCATTGTGCCTACAATCCAGTGCCAGTCTGAATGCTCTTGGAGGCTGTCAACTGCCTCTCACTTCTCCTTACATGGTTTTTCTCAATGCTTTTCCTTCCCTCCGTTACCACGGTTTCATTCTGTGCGCAGGCTGTGACGGAGGCAGCTCTGTTAATGGCTGTTAGTAATACCCAGAGCAGATGCAATGCTGTCCCTTAACACAGATAAATGAAGAGATGCCAATCGCCCTCTCAATCTCTCTCTCTCTCTCTTTCACTCTCAGCTCCTCACTCTTATGCGCCTCTCTCTGCTTTGTCACTCCCTAAATCTCTTTTTGTGAAAGAATAAAGGGTTCCATCATTTACAATTCACTTTTCATTTCTTTTTCCTGTTTCGTCCACTTCCCTCTCTTAGCACTGCAATGGACACCAGTGTTGATTTGATCTTTGGCTGATTTGATCTCTGGCTGATTTGAAATCATATTTATACCACATATAAATATGTCATAAATAAGACATATTGACTGAGTTAAAGTAAATGGGAGACACTTGGTGTGTGTAGTGCAAGCAGTCTACAGTAGATATGCTCTATGATAGCGCAAGAGCACAGGTGAGAGAGAGAGGGACAAAGAGAGAGAGCGAGCGAGAGAGAGAGTAGAGAGAGAGAGAGACAGAGAGAGGGAGAGACAGTAGAGAGAGAGAGAGACAGAGACAGAGAGAGAGAGAGAGAGACAGGGACAGAGAGAGAGAGAGAGAGAGCCAGAGACAGAGAGAGAGAGAGGGAAGGAGGGAGAGCGCTGCATTTCTCTGCAGTGCTTGTCTCCTGTTTGAAGTGACTTAGACTTTGCTGCAGCAGTGTGGTGAATAATTAATTGACCCCCGCCCATCCTCTAATTGCGAGTGTTGACTTGAAACACAGGTTATCTGGCTGTCTCTCTCCAGCCCCCAAGTCACTGCCTACCCTTTCTTTTTTATCAGACTGCCAACACACACACACATACAGAAACACAAACACATAGACTAACATTGCCCCTGCGAGATTCCCATATAGAAACATTTCTGAACTTACTGAGATTCCACACACAGACACATTCTTTGCTCACACATGTATGACTCCATAGACCCAATGTGTGTATGTGTGTGTGTGTGTGTGTACCAGAGAGAGAGAGAGAGAGAGAGAGAGAGTGAGTATGTCATTCATTTTTAAATCCCTCCCTCCTACACATTACTAATATAGGTAGAGGTGGGTGGCAGTTGGAAGACGGACTCAGCATATGGACTCATTCCAGCCCTGCCTCTCAAACAGCTCCACCTCTCCATGTCGCTTAGCGCCGGAAACACCGTTTCTCTTTCCCTCTGTGTGGGGTCTTGGCATACACCTAGTATGTGTGTGTGTGTGTGTGGAGGGGGGGGGGGGGTTATCTGTATTTTATATTAATTTTAATATTTATACATGCTTGTTATTATTTGTGTACTTATTCATAATAATTTGGAAATTCAGACGTATTGCAGTAGCAAAAATTTCAAAAGCCAGTTTCATATTTGACCTTTTGTGCACTCTGTGGAATCAGATCAATAAAAATCCGTCAGATATTTTCCCTTTTTTCTGTCTCTGTGTAAACATACAGGCTGTGTGTGTTCATTCCCCCATCAACTGTACTGCCTGCCTCCATACTGTACACTCCATTTAGGACATGCATGTGTGTGTGTATGTGTATGTGTGTGCATTGGTGTGACTGTGCGTATTTGTGTGTGTGGGTGTGTTTATGTGTGTGTATGGATGTGCGTGTGGTTGTGAGCATGTGTATTTGTGTGTATGTGCGACTGTGCTTGTGTATTTGTGTGTAAGTGGGTGTGTATGTGCGTGCATGCGTGTGCGTGCGTGCATGTGTGTGTGTGTGTGTGTGTGTGTGTGCTACATGTAAGTCTTTAAGTCTGAAAGACTTCAGTCAGTGATCTCTGTTGTCTTTTTATGTTTTGGTACAAATGAACCCTGCTCAGTGCTGCTGTCGCTGTCCAAACCATATGGTACTGACTGATTCATGCAACTGCAGGCCCAAGAATTACAACAGAGAGAGAGTGTGTGTGTGTGTGTGCTCCCAATACAGTCTCTTTCTGCAAACAGTCGATCAGATCAGCATCTCACTCTCACGCTAGCCAGTCTCTCCTCAATGATGCAACCAGTTCAAGATCAACCAGTTTTCAAGGCAAAACTGAACCACTGCATGGCCTTAATCTGCCTTTGTTCACAGTAGCAACAACTGGGCTTTAAATTAGCTTATGTTCATTAACCCTTTAAGCCCTAATTTCAGCTAAACAGAAATGTCGACCGCATCAAGTTCTGGTCCTGGCTTAAGGCATATCGGTCACTGCCAAAATAAAGGTATTATGAATCTCCCATATGTGTTCAGTTGTTTTCAGGTGTCTGCATTGCTCTTCCTGGTGTGCCACACTCCAGCAATCTGCCACATTCCAAACTTAGGGCCCTGATTAGCTGCATCAGGTGTGTTTGTGCACAGCACGGGTGAGATCCTGCAGGACTCAGGCAGGCTGGGGAGGACGTTTGCCCATCCCGTTGGCATATGCTTTTTCCATTGTTTTCATGTGCATCAAACATCTTCATCCTGGCAGAGAGTATTCCCATCTGGACGAAAACACGCAGTCGTCGGTTGAAACAGATCACTCAGAATAACTTGGTATTTGCCGTGCTCTCAGAGGGGGTTCGGCGAACCAGAACCACGCCAGATGAATGTACCCTAAATCATATCTGAGCTGCCATAACCCTTCACCACGGGTGGGGAAAAAAGGCATTCAGTCCTGTAGTTTTTTTTTTTTTTTTTTTTTACCATGTGTAACAAATGCACTCATCTGCTTGTAGAGAAGAGGGTAAAGGATGATTCATCTGACTGTATGACTTTCTCCGCTGCTCGTCGGACCACCAACTGTGTTTTTTGTCACCGTTTCACTCGTAAACTCGCATATTTTGGTCTAATAGAGAGCTTACATGCTGAAAGCCAGCTATCAGGATCTGTCTTCACACAAAGTTTTCAACAGACTGTTATAGATCAAGCTGCCGGCTCATTGTCCTAGATTGATATTTACCATCCAATGATTCCAATGGTTGAAGAGTTTGTCCTTTCAACCACTGATGACGTCTTTCAGTTCAATTCAATTTTATTTGTACAGCACTTTATACAATGCACATTGTCTCTAAGCTGCTTTACAGGAGGCCTGACCCCATCAGACCCACTTTCAAGCCGCCGAATCTGGGGAAGAACTAGGATGTGTTTTAAAGGGGGTGAGGTCTACCAACGAAATTGCTCTCAATCAGCTTGTCTCCACTACGTCAACATAGCCTGAACCACATCTGCTCGTGAAACATCAAGTTTGTCTTTCCATGTCACTGAACTCCTGCCAAAAACGGGTGTTCTCTTTCAAAGTCACTGAGATCTCTACATTAGTCAAAATAATAAACAACTATGCCAGCCCATGGCAGGCCAACTGCTTAATTAATTCAGTAATCCCCACCTATGTGCAAGCACCTGCTTTGAGATAGTTTTACTCTTCCTTTACTGAAATGTTTCCTTTAGTCTGGCAGGTACCTGTGTGTGTCGAAAGAGGTCAATATATTCAGTCTGATCAGCTTAGCCACATTGCATTAACGACAGATGCAGACACACACACACGCGCTAACACAGCACGTACACACGGCTAGGATGTTTTATCTCAGTGGAAATAGGATTACCACGTCTCCACTCTCACTAAGCAGAGTCTACAGTCTGACACCTGTTCCGGGTCAAAGTGTGTCGGTGTGTGAGAACATGACCCGTTCCATCCCATGTTTTTGTTGATGAGATGCATGAAATGTACATGTGCACTTGTGTGTGCATGTGTGTGTTTTCCTTGTGTGTTGTATTCCAGCTATGTGTGTGTATGTGTGTGTATGTGTTGTATTCCAGCCATGTGCACACGCGTGTGTGTGTGTGTGTGTGTGTGTGTGTGTGTGTGTGTGTGTGTGTGTGCGCATTAGGGTTGCCACCTTTAATGTGGAGTAATAAGGGATGCCCCCCCCCCAAAACAGCAGCGTGACAAAATGACAGTGTGATATACATGTGTCAACTCTGCAGCTGTCACCCATAGAGGAGGCATCATTAATTGGGTTGAAAATGTGTATGGATTAGGCTGTTAAGGTTAAACACCCCTCCATGTGCGACCGAAAAAGCTTGATGGTAAACTGTACAGTTTACCTTGAATTCGTCGCCAGGAAAAGGGCTGACCCACTGATCATTCAGCCTGATATCTCGACAGCCTCTTGCGTTTCACAGAGGGACTTGTGACATCATTGAAATAATAAGGAAAAGAAAAATACAGCAACTGAGGGTGCTATTTTTAATTGTAAGCTACAAGGCAACCACTGAGTTAGTGGAAACGATGACGCTGACGTGCAATCAAACACAGCACACAGAGCTTGTTGGTCTGTAGCTCACCACTGAAATTAAACTTCCTCACTCCACTTGTTTAACTGGTTTGATTTTACTTGATGTTATATTATTCTCAGCTTTTCGAAGACCTAGTGTATACATGAAACAATAAGTACGGAAATACGGGACAAATTGGGTTCCTTATTGACTCAATACGGGACACAGTATTTCATTTTCCAGTACAGGACGATCCCGTATTATAAGGGACGGGTGGCAACCCTAGTGTGTGCGTGTGTGTGCGTGTGAGCGAGCGTGTGCGTGTGTGTTTTTTTCCTTGTGTGCAGTATTCCAGCCATTTATTGATCCTGAGCTTTTCCTATCTGGTTGCATTAAGGGGATAAGATCAATATGAAGTCATTCCCAGGCTCAGTGTCCTCACTGGGATCATGTTACAGCAGGATGTGAAACTGTTAGCTCAGACTCTGCTCCTACCACTTTATGGATGGCAATGATATATGTCTAGGCATCTTTCACTCTCTCCCTCCATTAGACTCTCTCTCCCTCCCTCTCTCTCTCTCTCTCTGTGGATATGTATGCCGAAGATAAACGAGTAGGAAGGGAATGACTGAGAAGGGGAGAGAGAGGGAGAGAAGGAGAGAGAGACAGAGAGATTGCCTTCCTTTTTCACGGTCACTTTTCTTAGTGTCTATTATCTATCTATCAGACATGCCTGTGTCAAACATCTGTTGTAACATATGCTATCAGCAGTCACTTCATGAAAGCATGAATCCAGCTACACTAAAATGAAATATGCTCCTTTTACAGCCCCCCTCACTCCATCACAAGATTCAACCTCACATGTAGCCCAGCTAACCTCATGTGAGCTAGCCTTACATGCATTAGCGTAGCATTAGCAAGCACAGTGTGTTAAACTATCCTGCCCAAGAGATGGCCAGTGTTGGGCAGCGACACTGACAGAACAGCACTAGACTGACTCTGCAGCTGCTTGAGTGCCAGCTGTGATTAACTCAGCCCACTAATCAGTGTATGGAGACTCAGTGCAGGAATACTTGTGATGAGCATATTGAGGTAGTATTCTGAACATGGATACTGGTCTTCATTTCTTCCCTCCCAGGCAAATGCAGCGCAGTAACCAGAACTGAATCCATCACTGAACTGATACAATCAAGACAGTCAGTGGAGTGTCCTGCTAAAAAGCTTCAAACAGCTGATTGCTTCTATGGCTGGCCACGCCCATAACATCACAATTTGACAAAAATGAATGCTCAGGACTGGGAGAGGCTAAACTCTGACTGGCCATGATTCAAGCCGTGCGGTGTCTCTTGCACAACTATCCACATAAAACATTCAGGAAAAACGCTGTCTGACAATACTCCAACAAGGAAAACAGAGATCCCTGTTTACTGAGTAGGTCATATCATTACATAATGTAATAGCATATTATATTCTGACAAGATTTAATCAGTGAGTAAGACCAGGCTAGAACACCACGGTAGATGGGTCCAGCTCTAAGTTGAGCTCTGCAGTGAGCAGGAATTCCCACACTGATGTGTCCTGATAGGAGTGTGTGCCTGTGTCCACAGTAAGGCAGAAACAGCGCTCATAAAGCCAGACACAAGCCCTGTTCTTTCCCCTGCATTTCCACAATGCACACTCAGCATCCTTACCAAAACATTATGCCGTAGGTGATGTGTTTGCGTGTGTGCGCGTGTGTGTGTGAAATGAGCTCTTACACTGTATTTCCCAAATGAAAAATAAACATTACTTCACATTAAGCTGCTAAAATACATGCATATTATTTTTGACATCGTACGGTCTAGTGAGTTGGGATTTGTCCTAGTGACCACAATTAGCCTTCTGAGTAAACTACACATTGAACTAAAATCTGAGTACCCATCCAAAGAGACAAAGAGCGAAAGAGAGAAATCTATTCCTACATTAGCATTTTAATTTCATTTCCGACATCGCTCATTTAATAAAATAAAATTATTTAAAAAAAAGCTCTCAGGACGCAAGATTAAGACCTTGTTATGTTAAAATGTAGTTACTGTAATGTAGAGATGACACCTGGGACATGGATATATGATAATTACCTTTGCTGCAAATGTCAAAGTCATATTTGCAAAGGCTGACAAATGACTTGTTCATAATGATCAGATAATCTCCAAAATCCAGAGCAGCATCAAATTTACCACCTCTTAGCTCTGAGTCTGGCAAACAGACATTGCAACCTCTTTCTTCATAATGAGAATGAATTCACTTCTCTCCCTCTCTGTATTCAGGACAGCCAATAAATCGAAAGCACATGAAGTCTCCTGGCCACTGCGGTGAAGTGCTATGTTCCGTATGTATGATGTCGCGAGATATTCTGCAGTGGCGTGTCATCATGATCTGTATGAGAGCGTCAGGGAACATCAGATTAATAACCGTGTGATACAAACTCAGTCTCTACATGCTTCATAACGTCTATGTGCATGTAAGAGCTCTCGACGCCTGACAACCCAAAGTGCTGACATCATGCCCAGTCACTGTGAACACCTGCAGTACATGAAACTAGTAAGGTGAGTTCAAGATAAGAATGGGTTTTAATGACAATCCCCCCACTGCACCGGTTTCTTCAATACTATTAGATAGTAACAACTTGTGCAGTAGTGAACTTGCTTTGGCAGAGTAACAGCACACAAGATTATATAGTCAGTGTGGGGGAGGTGTGTGTGTTGTATTTATTGTGTTTATGCCAGTGGGTGCTTTTCAGAGTGGGTGTGTGCTCTAAAGACACGCTCTGACCCTAGACCATGGCAGTAATAGAGTTACACAATAAATGAGAGAGAGAGAGAGGGACTGCACGGATCGTTGTCAGGATGGCTTCCCTAGTAAAGAGATGAATCTTTTCTGCCAAGAAATCTCCCATTGCTCGAGGCTCAGCCACCCACTCTCTGATAGGCGTACATATCCCGCCCCCTCCCCATACACACACACACACACACACACATAAACCCATACATTTGTACCGCATTATAAGCAAGGACCTTACACTGACCTCTGTTTTACTATAACCAAAGACCATAACCAAAAAAAGAGTCTTACAGGTGAAGTCATGCTTGTTGATCACGGCATATATCATGCCCAAACAATTTGAATGCTATGATCATCAATTATTAAAGGACCTCCATCTGTCCAAATTGTTGTAGAGAACAATTATCTCCAGCACTCAGCGACAACCTAGCTGTACCATGCTAAATAAGAGAGACCATATTAAAACTATTTTAAACAGGCATCTTCACTTAGCAGACCACACACACAAAAGATAAGAGTTACCTTCACCCAAAACCAAGTCAAGGAGCTGCACCCAAAAATTGGGTCATTTGTTAGACTTCTGTTTGTGAATGCAACTGATCTGCCTTGCCCGAAAGCTGTTTCACAAATCACTCTTCTTCTCTGCCCATCACCATTCTAAAAGGGACAGGTTAATTGAGAGCAACATTAGATAAAAGTCCTCCATGAACTATGGCACACAGTGTGTCCACACTACTGTTAGCTGACTCATTCAGTCATTAATACGACATGCTGCAGATGCATAATGATGTCTATTTGTCTTCGAGCTAGAATATGCAAACTGACCGAACAATGAAACAGTTAAAGTTAATGCATTGTTCAGACCAAGCTATTCCAATTCAATATGAATAATTAACCAATTCTAATTGTCAGAACTAACAGTGGACAAATTGAATTACATGATGAGACAGTAGGTAAGAAACGGTTTTAATTCTGTGATAAAACAATGAGTTGACAATGCATTTAAATGTAAGATGGAACAAAGGTCTAGCTGATGCTATAGCGAAATAATGGACTACTTACAGTTTTGATTCGGAAATGAAACACCGGGTAAATTACAAATTTAATTCATGTAATTAATCATAATTTGTTAGCTAATTTAACTTCCGCAATGAAACTCTTGGCAATCCTTGTTAGAGATTTGAGTCTGAACTACTGAAAATTTCAGTTCCATAATGACCAGAGCGCTACAGCTTTATTGCCAGAATAAGACAATAATCTGAATAAATTTTAATTCTAGACTGAAATACTGAACCACCCAAACATCTAATTCTCTAATTAAAACCATGGGCTAAGTAGCAACGATTCCCTGAAGAACTGACAGGACAACTGTGATTTCTCATCCTATGATGAAACAATGTCTGTGCAGCTTTATCAATTGGAGTAGCAATAGGTTTGATTCTGTGATGAATTATTAACAGATCTTATTCTATGGTAAACCAGTGATCTAGCTACATTTTAATAGTAAACTGAAATAAGTCAGAGGTCATTTTAGGTTATGATAATGGTCTGTTTACCATCCTGTCCCATAAGGGTGCCTTTCTGAGGATTCTAGAACATTCTAGAAGATGAGCCTTCCTGAAGATGAAACAATGGCTAAACTAGATACTTTGCATGGTGAAACAACACATCACCCACAGGATTAATTTTACAGTGAAACAATGGCCTTGCTTCCAGTTCAACCCCATCATTTGAGAAATACATAATGTAGCAATGAGACAGCTATTGAACTAATTCAACAACAGGCCACAAGCGGCCTGATTAAGTTTTAATTTCAAAATAAAACAAAAACCCAGCCACAGATTTAAATGTTTGATAAAGATTGGTGTCATTAGCCAAAGATTTGATTCCACGATGAGATAGCCAAGAAGCTACAAAACAGCAAACAATCTACAGATGTAATTCTATCCACCAATTTAATTCTATTACAAAAGCTGACAAAAAGGGTCAAATATTTTCAATTCCATGCTGAGAAAGTGGTTTAGACCAGGAATTTTCAGATGTACCCAACAGTTTTCCCTATAAAGACAGACAAGATACAACTGAACAAATTTAAGCTATATGATTTAAGATGGGTAGTTATAACAATAGGTAAGATTTTATTGGATAAAGGAACAATGAAGTAGCCACAAAATGAATTTTGCCACCCATGGGCAAGCTAGATTTTCTTTTCTCAAAGAAACTATAGACTTACCACAGAAAAGGCCTGATTGTTGATAAGGCAATGTAAACACAAATGGGATCTCAAATTGAAATGGCAGATTAGTTAAAAATGTAGTTCTCTGATTCTGATCATACAACAGTAGGTCTACTGATTTAAATCTACAGTGATCTGGCTAGACATTTAATTCCGAAACAAAACGATCGACCACTTACAGTTTCAGGTCTATGACGTAACTAAGGGTCGTCAGCCTATTTAACCCCATTAGTGTACATATGTACTAGTCATACAATGCCTGTGGGAGTAACAGTTCCATTATGTCACAAAAAGTTGTGGAAGGATTAGCAATAGCAATACAGAAATGGGCAAGCCATTGATGTAACTCATGACTAACAGATTAGCCACAAATTTAGCAACAGACTCTGTCACTATTTTGAGTAATTGTTTGGCCATTACCTGCAACTGCTTTCTTCACTGACTTGGTGAAGTCAGCCATTCAGTGCCTGTCTGTCACTCTGTGTTTGTACTCGATCCAATGCCTGCTAACCCGGACTGTTTCTGTCTTCAATCCTCAGTTCCTAAAACTCTTCAGATAACAGCCTTCCACTTTTTTCAGCAGACACCACAAAGTGACACAATTCGTGTTAAAACTAATCAGCATAATTTACTTGAGTCCACTAATTAATAATCACATGAAAATTAACAGCCGTTTTTCCACACCATTCAAACGCGCACACACATCTAATTCAACATCTGGGAACACTTGAACAATATTGCGAATAACTGAAATAAAAATAAATTGCGCTAAAGCTTGCCCAGACTTTTCTCCAGTACATCAATCACCTCAAGAAAATTAGAGTGTAAACCAAACTGTATAGGACCAATTTGTGGCGGCTGGCCACACCGTGCTGCAGCTGGCTGAGTTCCAACTGACGGGCTCTCCAGTTTCACTAACTTTATAATCCCCGTATACAGGCTCGGCCTGACAGGGTAATTTAAATGCGCCGGCTCGACGATTTGAAATAATCCTGCTCACATTAGTCAGGATGACAAAGCACATTTCTACCTCAGAGGAATGTTCAACAGAGAGACAGATAGTGGAAGAGAAAGAGAGAGAGAGAGAAAGAGAGGGAGAGAGAGAGAGGGAGGGAGGGATAGTGGGGAAATGCATCCCAAATCTGTCTGTCTCTGGTGATTTACATATGTGAAGAAAGGCTTTTGATGGCACATGCACATATACATACTCAACCACAGTGGAGGGCTCTTGACCTGCAGTAGAGATGGTCTCATTACAGATAATTAAAACATTACTCTGCAGAGTGCATACAATGAGTTGGTCATAGAATTAAAAGGCAAATGTTGTCTAGCACTGCAGCTCAAGCAGGTAAGATTATGGCTGTAAAAAGATCTGAGAAGTAAGCAGCAGTGTTTAAGGTATTCAGTTAATAAGTCCACAGTGCTTAGGATGGAGCACTAGCTGGCTTCTGCTACGGAACAGCATCCACTGTTTTGGAATGATAATTATTTTCATAAAAATATACCGTAAATTCTAAAATCGTGGCCGGGGCCTTTATTTACCTCAACTGAAGAAAGAACCTGGCCTTTATTTGAGACAGGCTATTATTAGAGACAGGCCATTTAATGCGTTACTGTGACCTTCAAGATCATAATGCAAATGAAACAGCGCAGACTGTTTTAAGTTTGTGCGCTATTGTGAAAGCTAGAATGTGAGATTGATTAATTAAACTGATGTAATATACATTTCTGCACAATATGCACAGTTTAATACACAGACCGCACAAAAGTGGATGTTTCATGAGCATTTTAACTGAACAGAATTTTCGCAGATCATTTTAATGTACCGATATTACTTGAATTTGGAGACAGAAAGAAGAGCAGATTAAAACCATCTGTGAATATAGCAAATGATACGATAGCAAAAAACACAAAATGAAATTGGTAATTGGAAATGGGTAAATTGGTAATCATTTACTATATACTATATACGTCGATTAGTGTTGATTATTTTGTGAACTGTTTGTTTTTCTGTTAATCAAGGAAGATAAATGGGAACAGATTGAAATAATTACAGGTTTAAAGGTAAAATTTGAAGACAATCGGTATGGTATTTCGGTTAGCCTGGCGAGCGTCATTTCTGTATCTTGTTGTACTGATGTAAATAATGCTGTGGAAACGTGATGATTTTACCACCTGAGCCTTTCTGTAGGGTTTTTTTTTTTTTTTTTACCCGGCCTGTATTTGGGACCGGTGCTCTGTCGAGTTGTGCTACCTATCGATATGTGCTACTTAGCGGTTCTGCGGATGTGCTCATGGTTAAGGACAGACTCTGTTATCGATTCACGCTATGGTAGCATTTATCGACAAAGCACGTCACAACACCGACCTTTATTTGCTCAAACAGGTGGCACCCCGGCTGTAATTTGAGACCCGGCGTTTGTTTGAGAATCTACGGTAAATGGTATTTTGCTGCCTCACAATGTCATTTGACATTATATAGCACTGTACAGACCATGTGAAAGTATTAAGTATTATGCCATGTTTTTTGTTTGTTTGTTTGTTTTGCTTTTTCGTTTGTTTTGTTTTTTGTCCAACAGCCACATTTGCACTATTAGATCAAATCTACAATGTAAAGAATAGGACTGTTCTCTGAGACGTTACCAATATGAAGAATCCACTGAAGGTGTTTTAAAAGCTCAGTTGGCGGGAATACGATTTGGGAAAAGTGTGAGTGGAACAGTAGAGAAAATGAAAGGAATATAACTGATAAAACTCCACTGATCAGTACACTGTAGTATGAGTCTGTCAGTGAAACATTGAATGTAGCCACAGCAGGCTAACTGATGCACAGATGGTATTAACACTATCTCTCTCTCAACCTCAGCAGAGAACACACATCTCCCATGCCAATACTGTCATGATGGCGCAAACCTCTCTCTCCCTCCCTTACTCTCTCTCTCTCACACACACACACACACACTAACTCACCCTCTCTCTCACTCTCTTTCTCTCACTCCTATACACTCACTCACTCACTCTGTTTCTCTCTCTCGCTTGCTCTCTCTATTACACTTTCTCTCTTTCTCACTCTTTTTCTCTCTCTCCCATACACTCACTCACTCACTCTCACACACACACACATACTCTCTCTCTCCCTCCCTTATATTCACTCTCTCACTTTCACTGTCTTTTTCTCACACTTTGTCCCTCTCTCTCTCTCTCTCTCTCTCCCCCCTCCCTCTCCGTTTCTCTCTGTTTCCTTCTATACAACCATCTAACATCATCATAATCATAATAACTGCTTTATAAGCACGTCAGAACAAAAGGCACACACTGAGGCCACACTAACTGTGCGCGTGTGCTGACACTCCTCTTGTCTTCTCCAGAGCCAGGAGCATGTCTAACCAGTGTCCTGTGACAGTGTGAGCCTCTCTCTCTCTCTGGCATGCCAAAAGACAGCTTAAAAAGTCTAGGAGAAAACCAGCCTGTCAAAAGCTACGAGTGCGGGTTTAAGAATCGCTCTTGCTTAAAACTATTAAATTGCATCCAAAAACCATTTGAAGACATCTGTTACGGATGAGATATGACCGACCGTTTGTTACGTATAACAAGAAACGATGGACAAAAGACACTTTGCTGCAGACATACCAGAACTGCTGACACATCCAGCTAAGATTATATGCTATTTAAGAATCAAGGACATGAACTGTTTAGGAGAATTTACACTTTTATGCAGGATTCAGAATTTCTAAGCACCATCACTTTTTCCACCCATGATCCAAACCAAAGCCTTCTCAATGCTAGTCAAAGGAAGTCCGCCCTCATTTTAAACCTATCAAAACAGTGGGAGGTAATGTACATGATACAAGTGATACTCAGTACATTTCTCTCTTCACCGCTACCCCTCTAGGCATAATTTCACACACATTTCTCACACATAATCTCACTGTGGGAATCTTCACTGACATGAAACAGTGACATGTCATCGATGCCTGCGTTAAGTTCTGTTACACTTTTTTTTCTCTCATTTTTAACTTCAACTTTTTTTTTTTTTTTGCTTTCTTTCCTGTGACATTTGTCTATACATTAAGGGATGGATTCTTATGAAAGGAATCCACAAAAAAAGAGAGCAAACAGAAGAACTTTCTTTTTTTTTTCCAAACAATGGGCTTTTTTCAGGCTCTGGGAGTCTGTATTGAGTGCTGATATGAAGAATGGAATAATTATCAGCACAAAAGACAAATTCTCAAACAAGCCTAAAGTCAGGTCAGACACAGACAGTTGTCTGATGTGACTAAGAGGTGAGTCCCGTAACCGGGGATTCCCATGACTGGAAAAGTGACATAAAGGAAATTAATCATCCACTATCACGTAATCAGGCATAATAAGTGTGAATTGAGACAACATTAACAGACTTTATACAGTCCACTGACAGCTTTTAGCAAACTCATCCATCATGTTATCCTTCTGATCACACAGTGAGGACAGACAGACAAACACACAGTGCTGAGAGTGTGTGTGGGAGTGTGTGTGAGAAAGAGAGGGAGGGAGAGAGAGAGAGAGAGAGACAGAGAGAGAGAGAGAGAGAGACTGTGTTTGTGTGTGTGTGTGTGTGTGTGTGCGCGTGCACTTGTTTGCATGTGTGTGTGTGTGTGTGTGCATGAACGTGCGTGTGTAATGCCATCCTGTACAGCCACGCTGCTTAAAAGACAACTCAGTGGCTAACACTGTGAATGGAGCCAAGATATCACCCTGACTTTCACTGACTTTTGACTTTGACTTTGATGACATTACGTCAGGCCAGGCTAGCAGGAGTTTCTAGCACCTGCCACCTGTGGCGTCGTTAGGCCTGGGCGTCCGGGGCTACAGCCCCGAATGTTTTATGAATAGCCCCGGATCTCTCTCTCTCTCTCTCTCTTTTTTTTTTTTTTTACAACAATAAAAATAATAAAAAATTGGCCCGGATCTATTCATTTGTCATTCCGATCATACATTAACCCTCGAAAATAATATGTCGTTAATCAGAAACGCAAGTATGTTTTGGGTTCTCTGTTAGCGCTTTTCCACTAGGACAGTGCTGGTGCCCGTGCCGGTGCGGAGCCTGTACTGCCTTGGTGCCTTTTGAGAACCGGCCCGCATTTCCACAGGTTTGGGAACCGAACGCTACGTAGTGAAAGTTTGGCTAAATTCCGTGGGGAAAAAATAATGTCGGGCAGAACGCATCTGCTTGCTTTTTACTTTTATGCTAGGCTTCCACACAGCGAAACACCTCACGAATTTTGCCCGAAAACTTTTCGCTCCGGGGCGAAATTCATGAAAATAGTAAGCCTGTCACCTAGTGCAAAAGTTTAAAATAGTGTTCAAATGATGGTCTGCAGTGGTCTATTTGCACCAGCCAGAGCCGAGAGAGTGAGTGTTTTTTCTACCATTCTGGGTACATATACGTTCATGTAACATGCAATATAAGTCAATATGATGCCAAACATTTACATTAACGTTTTACAAATGATTAAATTCAACAAAAGAGCAGACTTATACTGAACACTATCAGTCTCCTAAAATGACTCTTAAAGTATAACTTTGAATATTAAAGTGCAAATTAACACCAGACCACTCTTGCAAGTTACCTACTTTTTAAGATTAAAAACTGTAGAAGGGTAAAAACATGCCAGGCAGACACTGGTATAATGTAAGTGACACAGCTACAACTAATAAAATTGATAATGGGTGTGTTAGATTTACAGTGGGCATGCGACTGGTCAAGCATTGACAATAGTCAATAATATTGGCAGCGCCAAGGCGGTGAGTGGCCCCCAAATAAAATTCTGCTTAGGGCCCCATAAATGCTTGGGCCGGCCCTGGGGCTAAGCCCCCAATGTTTCAAGATCCTAACAACGCCTCTGCCTGCCACACAAAGATATTAAAATTTTAAATGGTCCCACCCACTGAGCGAACCTGCTCCATAACCCAAACATCAACCTCATTTCATTCATCACAAAACAGAAATATACACACTAGAGACAACTGTTCATATCACATATTTTCAGCACAATGCTAGCTATTTCTCTCTATTTGTGTGATAATATTACACTTTGCAGAATATTATAGGACCACTTGAACTAATTATCACTTTGCATACTTGCGCTCAGAAATTGAGCGGTGTTATAATATTGTAACATGAAGGTGGACAATTTATTGCTTACAGGAATAAAACCAACATTTGTTTTGTTTCACTAATCAAATTTAAAAAGCTGTGAGCAAAGTGTCATAAAGTTCTATATTAATACCAGCTGATAGCAGCAACATGTGACACACAGTCACTGTAGGTTTTACCTGCTACTGCAGAGAACATTGATAAAATGCATGAAATACTCAGTGTGACATGTAACACACACACACACACACACACACACACGGAGAGAGGGAGAGAGAGAGAGAGAGAGAGAAACAGAGAGAGAGAGAGAGAGAGAGAGGGAGAGAGCAAAAGAGAGAGAGAGAGAGGCAGGGAGAGAGCAAGAGAGAGAGAGAGAGATCTTATGGACATTTTTAATGTCTGTTTGACAGTAATGTGGGTAGGGGAGTACACTTACTGCCCTCAGTGTAGGATGATAAGTTATAATGGGGGCAGAGTCCTCAATAAAGATTATACGTGATTAATGAAAAGAAAAGCACTTTGCTTTCTTTCTGTCTGTCTGTCTCTCTCTCTCTCTCTCTCTCTCTCTCTCTCTCTCTCATTGTATGCTACACATTTGAATAGAGTTGATGTCTGCTGTCACCCGAGCTCCATCCCCTCGATCTGACAGTGTCACATGACTGACATTACAGTTGCACATTCTCCACCATAGAGCTCAGACTCATTCTTCATTAGACTTCTGCTGTAATCTAACCTGTCCTACAGCACAGATTACCATTCTCTATTCCCAAACACCACTCTGTCTCATTAGCAAACCACTCAGTCAGACAGGACACAGACCAGTACAGACGTGCGTTTTTGTCTTACACAGAGCTCAGCTGCAGAGCGATGAGAACGGGAAAGAATTCGACAGCCGTGGAACAATAAGTTATGGTACCCATTCAGCCCTTCAGAATGAAGAATGAGAAAAATGAATGTCTACATGTCTCTGGCACTAAAATATGACATTGGAAATTTCTAGATTTATTCCAGCCTGATGAATACTGTCTTATTATGTGATCTGACAAAAGAGAACATTGAGTCTCTGTTTTTATTCAGTCTCTGTTTGTATGTATGCATGAAAAAATGCTCCTGAAAACTGTTTAAAGAGGTCAGCCCTATCCTTGGATGGACCTTAATGCTATTGGTCAGAGGACGCTGGTGATGAAATGTGAAGACAAGTTTTGTTTGTGTTTAACTTGTTATTGTTGTTCATATTCAAGAGGCTGGTATAGATACCTGTAAGAGGCTAACAGAGAGAGAGAGAGAGAGAGAGAGGGAGACAGAGAGAGGGAGAGGGAGAGAGAGAGAGAGAGAGAGAGAGACAGACAGACAGACTGAGAGAGAGACTGAGAGTTGGCACTCTGTACTAGGCTGCATTGCAGATGGTGTGAGGGAGGGCTCTGTCTGATGAACACTGGGTGGGGAAATACTAGAGAGAGCTCCAGACTGCACACAAACAGAGCAGAAAGGGTCTCTCTCTCTCACACACACACACACACACTCACACATACACACACTGTCTACAGATTTTCTCTTTCTAAATCTCCTTCTCTATCAGTCTGTCTTTGAAGCAATGAATCCTTCCGTATCTTCCTTTCTCTCTGCATGCATTTATCTTTCCACCTCTCACACTCAAACACTCTCTCTCTTCCTTTATAATATTATATTTGGCAGATGAGTATCTCTCTCTCTCTCTCTCTCTCCGTTTCTCTATGTCTCCTCTCCTTCTCCCTTACCCCCCTCCCCCTCCTCCCCCTGCAGATAAGTATCTCTTGAGTATCTCTGCATCCACTCTCTGTAATATATACATATACCACAAGTTTCCATTTCTCCTGCTATTTCTATCAGTCTCTTCATGTCCCTCATTCTTTTTCTCTGGGTATCTCTCAAGTTAATCTGCTTAACATTCAATTATAGTGTTCATGAAATGGAACAGCAATATGATGTTTCTATCAGTGTGACTCTTAAAATCTGTTTCAAAGAAAACTCTGCTCGACTGGAAGAACTCCACACAATTTGTGTTCACACTAAATAATTAATGACCTTTTTAAATCCATCTGCTTGCAAAATACAGTTTTTCACTCAAGTGAATTACTTTTTTTTTCCCTCACAAGATTGTTTTAGACCTAGTTTCAGTTCGCAACCGCTTTGTGAACACTTTCCTCAGTATAAGAGCGTGATCCTATTGTGAGAGAAGATTCTCAGTTATTCAGACTGGGGGAATCCCAGTACAATAATTACAGAGAAGCCAATGTCAAATCCCTGCAAGCCTAAGACGGACAGAGATCCATCTCCTGGGGCAGGGGCAGGCGGGACTGACATCTGTTGCATCATGTAGATTTATAGCAGATGGGTAAAAAAACATATGGCGGAGGCAAAAGCTACCAATAAGCTTTACATAATCTCCTTGGTTCCACACATCTATGAGCTACTATCTGTTTATCCATACTTCAGTCCATCCATCCATTCACCCGACTGAATATCCATCCATCCATCCATCTATGTCCTATCCTTCGACTCATCTGCCCATCCATTACATAAATGTCATGCACCCTCCTGTGTAAAAACATATTTGCTTAAATGGCTTTGTTATTTTTTAGCTCAGATGAATTACTGAAATGAAAGAAATGAAAGTGCTACTTTGACATTGCTGAAAAATAAAGTAAAGAACATAGGTTTAGACTTGCTATACATCAACTGTTCTTTTCCCTCCAATAAGTGAAGATAATTGCTGCGTAAAGTGTGTTACAGACAAGTGATATTATTAACCCAGACAGCTTGGCATAACACACCCTGAACACACAGACAACAGAACACAGTTCACCCCCAACACGCTGTCATTCTGAGTTCCATTCTCTCCCCAGGGGACTACACACTCACACACACACACACACACACACACACGTCACTTTTTCTCCCCTCAGGGGAACATTCCAAATACACACACACATATATACACGCACACACAAATTCATCATAACCGAAGTACCCTTTATCTCATTAACACATGTTTCTGTGCATATAGATGTGTCTAGATACATGATGGTACGTGTGTGCGTGTGTACTTCCTGTGTGTGTTTTTGTGTCTGTGTGCTTTGCTGCAGACGACCGCATTGCGTTTGATCACTGTGAGAGTGGAGTCTTTGAAGCCCAGTCCTTCAGCTAGAGTCAGTCAAGCCCCCCCACCCCCCCACACCCCCCCCCTCCCTTCTTCTCATCTGTTCACATCTCCACTCAGACAAACTGATCAACCCACCATGGTCACAGTCTCCAGTCATTTCTGTACCAATCCAAATGATGTCCTCATATCTTCTCTGTCCTGACAGCTCTCATATCCTCAGCACAGGGAGATTTCCTTTAGTGCTAAGATTAGAGATGTAAACTAGAGAAGATCAGTTCTCAGCCTAATAACCAGCATGTAATCCTCCTTAACAGTGTAGAGATTAAACTCTCTCTGTGGCACCCAGATTATTTTAAAAAAGCATTAATCTTACTGTAGTACCCATGCTAATTCAAAAACAGAACAAGTAAGGCGACAGAGCTTTTTGGAAACTGTGATCTTATGATAATATATGCAGTAAATCGCAAGACAATTGATTGTCACTGCAATACTGAACTAAGTAGTGGATACAAAGAACATAAAGAAGACAGTACAGTCTGGGAAAAAAAGAACTCTAAAAGATGATTTCCAGAACCACAAATGTCCAGAATCAGGAAGACTGTGTTGCTTTGTATAGGGGATGAAAACCCTTCAGATGTTGGTACAGTACGCAGCTTACACATTTTGAATAATTTCTACAGCACTTGAAACCACATTAACTGTGAAATGATTTAATGTCCTTGGTATAGGCATTTAGCTAGAATGTATACTGTATAAGAATGCAACCTTCACACATCAGAGCAGCAGAATAGCAAGTGTGTTTAAATACATCAAATCGAATCGCGGTTATTGGCTGGCAGAGGGCCGTGATTGCTATGAGTTCTCTTCTCTCTCTATGCTAATCAGGCAACTCTACCCATATCATTACCGCTTTTCAGTCTCGACCAAAGGACCAAAAATGTACGTGATGGAGTTATGACAAATTGGGACTGATACAGATTTAGATGTAAATCCATTCGGCCAAGTTTAGAAAACCAGTTGTGAGAACCTAAGGTTCCTTATTCACTTAAAAGTTGTGTGGTAAGTTACAAAATGTCTGACGGCAGTTATTTAACCAGTTTAAAAAACTCTTCTTCGCTGCACATTGTACAGTGTCCTCACATGTTCAAAGACCAGTCAGTTCAAATTGTGTGGGGAGGTGTCTACCCTCTGAGATATCCACCACTGAGGTAAGTAAAGACTCTCTCTCTAATTAATCTTCTAAATTGGAGAAATTTATGCTTCTCTGCAGAACTCCAGGGCAGTATAAGCTTTTATGGAAAGGCAGGGAGAGAGGACGATAGGGTAATTAAAGAAGTAACCCTGTGGAACTCTGTATCTCCGTGTAGAGCTCCTTCCTGGTGATTGAGGACAGGAAAGGAAGATATAATGACATGAATGTTGCTATGTCTGACCACAGTTGCGACAGGAATTCCAGAGAAGACATAGCAGCATTGCGGGTTTGCTAACAAAAACCTGTAGCATTAAAAAAAATAGATTTGCAGTTATATATTTTAGGTTTCAGATTATAGTAAAAATAAGATTTACATAGCTCAAGGCTATGTCAGAGCTCAGCTCCACTGCATGCTAACATTTACCCATAGGCACCACAAACTGTGAAATATGATGGCGAAACAGTAATAAAATGAATACTGATCTTTTTATTTACTTATGATCATTTATTCTAGAGTATGACACAGTAAGACATTTTAAAAAATCAAAGTATGGTTTCATCCTGTAGGACACAGCAGCTTACTCCTGCACTGCACTTGTGGCTCAGAGCAAATTTTCAATAGCTGTGTCCTGAATTCTCCTCTGAATGACCTTCAGAAGACCAGATGTCAAACCATATGATATTTTTCTTCAAAGAAACAAAGCCGCTGGCTGAAGCCTGTTGACTCTGATGGCCGTTAGGTTGTCCTCCAATCTGTTTGTCTCAAAATGCCCTCAGAGGAACAAGGGAACAGACCTCTGCCCAACCAAAACGAAGCAATTCAGCCTCTACTCGCAAATCTATATGAGATGAGATACCTCAATTTCAATTGTCTACAAAATTATTAGACTACTTTTTTCTCCTAGTTACTGAAAGTGGTGTGTGTGTGTGTGTGTGTGTGTGTGTGTGTGTGCGCGCAGGTGCGAGTGCGCAGGCGTCCTGGAATGAACTTTCTCTAGCACAGTCGACGGTATGCAGTTGAAGATGCACCATGCACGGTAAAGGTAGCACAGTCTATGGTGCACAGTAAACATCCAGAGAGCAGACAGTTTTATGGGTTGTCTGATATCACATTAATTTTGATCATGATTTATTCAGAGCTCTCTACAGATGCAGTCATAAATTAGTGAATGCGACTGAATGAAAGAATGTTGTGTTTTGGGTTTTTGATGTTTTGAGATGTTTTCCTAATTGGATACAGTGCTGACTGAGTATGCAAGGAGGAAGGGGGCACAGGAGGTCTAAGAGTGAGGTAACAAGCAGAAGGGACTGGGGGGGGTGGGGGGCGCAGTGAAGATGTGCTGAGGGTTAAATTGGGGAGCTTTGAGGTGAAGAACGGGGCTGACACTTACGCAGGTGTACAGAACGTAAGGAATTTGAACGAAAAGAAGGTGAGAGAGAGAGAGAAAAAAAAAGAAAGAAAAAAAAAAAAAAACGGGGTGTCAGTTTGTATGAGTCATGCCTCACTCGCCAACAAACCTGCACTAAGGCCAAATTATTTATCGACTGGCTCTGAGAAACAGAGGAGGAGAGAAGCAGAGAGAGAGAGAGAGAGAGAGAGAGAGAGAGAGAGAGAGAGCGGGAGGTTAAAAGCACATTCTCTCGGCCTGTTGCCTGGAGTGTAGCCATGGGCAGAGACTGGAACACCACATGACATCACATCATAGCCTTTCCCCAATTGCCCCTTCAATCAGCACTAACTGTCACTTTCACTTCCTCCCGATGACCATTCCAGTTCTAATGTTATATCAAACTGTAACTCATGTCTCCTGGACTTTTGTTTGACCCGTCTCAATGTCTGAGATAAAAAGCTCTCAGTCACTTTTCGCCATAAAAGACAGGACCACTAGATTATAACTCACTGTAACTGTTTATTTCATCAGGCCTACAGTAACCATAACAGTAAAGATTTATTCTTGCAGTGATTTCTTCCCCTTAATCCCTGTGAGGACACACACACACACACACACATACACAGAGAAAGAGAACGAGAGAGAGAAAGAAAGACAGAGTTGGAAAGCACCTTGATTAATGAGCACGAAGCTCCAGATCAATGCCCACACCAACAGTCTTCACTAGACCCTACAGATCTCTCCATCAGCATACAAAGAGAGAGAGAGAGAGAAAGGGGGAAAGAGATGGAGAGAGAGAGAGAGAGAGAGAGAG
This sequence comes from Chanos chanos, assembly GCF_902362185.1. Lineage (NCBI taxonomy): Eukaryota > Metazoa > Chordata > Actinopteri > Gonorynchiformes > Chanidae > Chanos > Chanos chanos. Next base: position 33,175,086 of record NC_044499.1, on the reverse strand, counting down.
AGAGAGAGACTACCTAAATCCCCTTGACGTAAGATAAGGACCACATCTAGGTGGTTATTTTGGTAGCATATTTGCTGGACCAGACATTCAATATCCTCAAGAAAGCCTTGCACTGATGTGCCAAGGTTGCATTACAACAGTCTGTTCTCTGCTACATTTGGTGTGCAGTTGCTTCTAACCTAGACACCGTGGCAACCATACTCTCTAACCACAGCTGGAATAATTCACCTGGTAGAATGGACTGGTATAACTGAGCAATTTGCTTTAGACTTCTCTCCCTCTTCTTATCAGTCTATCATGAGTAAACTGCCTCACACTTTTCTAGATTAGACTGGAATTAGCAGATATACACAACTCGTATAAATCTCCTCCTCAGCTTTATCTTTAGCTTTACTCTTAAAGTTCACTGGAAATTATTCCCTGGCTGCCCTGCGTGCCCACATGTTTGCCTTGTGTCAATCAAACTCCACTTACAAGATTTCATGCCTGCTGCAGATCTGAACTATAATAAATGCAAACTTCCCTTAAATGTTCCTTTCAACAAAATTTGCTTATTTAAAAAGACTCATGCTCCAGTTTATTTTCAGTGTTTTTCAGTATGGACACTGAAGAGAGGAACTTGGGAAGAGTGATACTATTTTGAGGAATATAGTGTAGTACTGTACAGCCCACACAGAGCTCTCCAAAATCCCACACACACCTTCTATATACATCTCTCTCTATCTCTCTCTCTCACGCATACGTACACACACCCTCCATATACATCTCTCTCTCTCTCTCTCTCTCTCACACACACACACACACACACACACACACACACCTTCTATATACATCTCTCTCTCTCTCTCTCTCTCTCTCTCTCTCACACGTACACACACCCTCCATATACATCTCTCTCTCTCTCTCTCTCTCTCTCTCTCTCTCTCTCACACACACACACACGCCTTCTATATACATCTCTCTCTATCTCTCTCTCTCACGCATACGTACACACACCCTCCATATACATCTCTCTCTCTCTCTCTCTATCTCCCTCTCTCTCTCTCACACGCACACACACCTTCTATATACATCTCTCTCTCTCTCTCTCTCTCTCTCTCTCTCTCTCTCACACACACTCAGTCTCCACACACCCACCATGTACATCTCTCTCTCACACGCACACACACACACACACACGCATACGCGCATGCACACACACATACACCCTCAACATACATATCTCTCTCTCACTCTCTCTTTCTCTCTCTCTCTCACACACACACACACACACACACACAAACACACCTGGCAGCTCAACTTATCCACCTTTCAGACAGCATTAGGAAGATGAGCCCTCACCTCACAGTTTATTCCTGTACAATGAAGCAATACACAGTGAACAAAGACACACAGTGAACCAACCCAAAAGCCCAAAACACACAGATAAATAGATGCATCCCATTTTGATAACACGCTCATATGAAGACCCACTAACCAAATGTTTGTGACGAAACGTAGAGTATGTGTGTGTCTCCACTGCAGATGAAATGGCAATGATGGAGTCACTGTACTCCACTCTAGTGCATATAGACCAGTGTGGGTTTAATTCACCACTTCAGCCTACTTACACAATACACTGCCGACTGAACGCAGCACACATATCTAAGAAAAAGACCTAAAATAGGATTATAACAGGCTCTACATCACACACCGCTGCTTTCTTTTACAGTATAGCACATCCAGCACATGTATCTGTAAGTCTACGATCCTCTCTCAAACATGTCACCATCTTCTCCATCTCTGATCCATCAACAGAAGTTCCCATTATGTTTGTGATCTGCCAGCTGAATACAGTCGGAGTCAGGTTACCCTTTTCCCGCTTTCATCATGACGACACAGATCTCAGACCTCTGTTTGTTTCTGTGGACATGTGTCCGCACTGCAAACATTAACATACACTGGGCTTTGGTAAAGCTTTGGTCTGTGACAAAGAGAGAAAGTTTCTGTTTCACTTGCACTGTCTATTATTCGAAGAGCCATCTAAAATAGAATACAAAACAGCACCGTTTTTCTGACATGGTTACAGGCAGTATCCCAGAGTTTATTTTCCCGTTAGAAGAGAGAATCTGTTGTACTGAAAAAGTGAAATTTATATGGGATAAAGAGGAAAAACTCCTTCCTGACAACATTACTTGATCATTCCTCTTCAATGTAAAGTCGTTTGTGAATAACTCTCCTGAGAGCCAAAAAATGAAAATAAAAGTAAGTCGATTCAGTTTAAAACTTGGGATTTTTCAGGATTTTCTCCTTAGGGATAGACAAAAAACTATCGTTAGTAACAAAATATGTGATGCAGCAGGCATCTAAACATACATTTTAGGTCAGAACAAATCTATAGATTTATTCACTGGATGAAGGAGCTAAAAACTGTCCCTGTTATCCAGAAAAAGGGTACGCATAGTGTTCTTAGCAGCCTGTGCCACATTTAGTGTGGGTGGAGCAGCTATGTAACACGGCGAGTGTACACTGTAATGTTATACAATCTCGTGAGGTCAAAAACAAGCCATACCAACAGTATTATCCAACACTGTGAACTCTTTTTTTAATCTGGAACCTTCTCGGCGAGAGCTACATCTTCTCTTTTGCTTTAGACGCCCACTCGGCAAGCGAATACAGGTGGGCAGAGAGGTGAAAGGAGGACAGCCAGGGGACATCTGCACAGAGTACAAAGCACCACACCCAGCCTACAGCTATCTAACCCATTATATTCATACGCCGCCCAATCATCATACAGTCCTTAACCCTGCTGTGCCCGCCTGTGATTAACATATTCACAGGAATTACATTCATGTATATCTGCTATACAATACAAGCAGTAACATAAAAAAACAAAAACAAAACAACAAAAAAAAAAAAAACCCAAAAACATAAAACCATAAACTGAGCACAATGTAGAGTACATCCAATACACACTACACACATTTACATACCAACACAGTAAGACTAATGATCTTGTTTTTTAACTAGTTGAGTATATCCTGCTGTTTGTGAAGCAGGCTACTGACTGTCTGTAGGCTTGAGTTTAGGATGTGTAAAATCAAAATAAAACTAATAGAATATCATGTACTGAAACTGACCAGGTGAGGTTTTTTTTTAGGATACAAGGACTGGTATTAGAATAGAACAGACGGGACAGTAGCAACTTTTTGGCTTGGTATGTTGACTTCCATGGGAACAGGTGCTGGTTCCGATGTCTCTGCTCATCCTCTAGCTGTTGGCACCGTGGCCTGGAACAAAGTGCAACTACCTTGAGAAGAAGCAAGTGTCCTAAATGACTGTACCATGGTAAAGAACCCAAAGAAGAAAAAAGATCAGTGTCATACCAAAGTCAAGCTCATCATCAATCTTTTCACTTTCCTCAACGTGGATGATTACACCTATAAGCCTTCTTTCTGTCAACTTACTAAGGTCCACCTAAAAGTCCAGGATCATAAAACGTAATTCGAGTGGATCCATTTTCGCGTGCAAGACATGTGACCACACCGTGACTATCTCAGTGATCTTGTGAAAGGTAATTGGGGCGTGTGAATATCCAGGACAGTCCAAACAAAAGGACAGGTGAGCAGGAGCTTAGCAGTCTCTGAGGAGTTTGCTACGAGGCCATATAAACTTGTGTCCTAACTCATTTTTGTTGTAGGTCCACTAAAAATAACCATCCACGCATCAGTGAAGCTGAAAGTCGAGGCTGTATCCTATTAGTCATACACGCCTCTGCTCCCAAATGTAGGTTGCAGTGACGTTTGGGGGTCAACTGGTTAGGAAGGACCGCAAAGTTCTCACTACTTTCTTTCTTCTGGGTTGCAACCGCAACTTATCAATGTCATGAAGCACCTAAAATCTATTTTCAAAGGACTTTAGATTTTAGGAAAAAAATATTTAAAAAAAAAGCTCTCACAAACAACCTCTTCAAAGCTGTGGTGTACATCCTCAGCTTTAGTGCCTTGATAAAGAAGTATGAGAGCATTTGGTAAGACCAGTCACTGAACTCATTTGCAATAATGAATTCTGTTCCAGTTTCAGTGCAGCTAGAGGTCTGAGCAATGACAGCTTTCAGAAACTTTATGAATCTGTCAATAGGTGAGTTGCCTAAATGAGAGCTAATTATGAGAAAGAAACAGACAGAAAAGAGTATTTGATGTATCTGTTGGTCAGCAGACTGATCTAAAGTGCTAGGAGAGACTGCAAGCCTCCAGTCTCCACTTAGCTTCTGCAGCGGGCGGCTAGCTGCTGTCAGCGTAGCAGAGCATTCCCCTAAGATCAATCAGATTACATAAGAGTACTGCAGCACCAGAGAATCTGCAGAGAGAGCGGAGAAGAGAAGAGAAGAGAAGAGAAGAGGGATGTGAGAGGGTATGGGTGAGCAAATCAGAGGACAGCAGGGTTAAAAAAGATGAGAGTAGAGAGAAATTGAAAATGGGGCGGGGGGGGGGGGGGGGGGGGGGGTGGTTGTTGACAGAACTTTTGTCTTCAGATGGAATTTCTTCTCTCTGCCACCCCACTGAAAAGCTGATAAGTGAAAATCAAACCTTCTGTGCCTTGATCTTGCATTTAAAAATACCATTTCCCTCATTACCTTAAGTGTAACAGAACAATAGATAAGCCAACACAATTAATATCCATTTTCACACCGAACATGATACCCGGCAACATGCCAGACATAAATAAATATCTGTTTTTGGAAGTACACACCAGGAAAGAATGAAATGGGAGAAAAAGAAGAAAAGTAAATCCACAGATGCCACCCACCACAGAGGCCTCCGTAAAACGACACCTAAACCCATTAAAAAACATAACGACACAGTGTAATATGCTGGTCACAGCACAGCCCTCAAATTCTCATCTGATTTCTCATTTTATTCACAAACACAAACACTTGTGAGTATGTGATCAATACCACCAGACATGCCAGAGTCCCCGCTGACAAAGATCGATCAATGTCTGATTGATCTTCTCCAACGTGCACTACATGTAGACCTTCAAAACTTCAAAAGAGCCGTTTAGCCATTTAGAACTGGCAGCTGACCACTGAACACTCCTCATTCATGCTGGAGGACTTAACAAGACCTGAGCACTGAACACGTCTTACACTATAGCTTAAGCCCTGAGCACTGAACACGTCTTACACTATGGGTAAATACCTGAGCACTGAACACGTCTTACACTGTAGCTTAAGCTCTGAGCACCGAACACATCTTACACTATAGGTGAAGACCTGAGGACTAAACACATCATACTGTGGGTTAGGAGACCTAAGCACTGAACGTGCCTTACAGCTTAGCTTAAGCCCTGAACACTGAATACGTCTAAAACCGTGGGTTAAGGCCTAAGCACTGAACACATCTCACGCTGTAGGTTAAGACTTTAACACTGAACGCATATCATTCATGCTGTAGAACAAGCCCTGAGCACTAAAATGTCTCATTCACACTAAAGGATAAGACCTAAACATGTCTCACTCCTGCTGTAGGACAAAACCGAAGTAAGCTACTGAACATTCCATGTTTGCACTCCGTCTCTCAGATCAGTTCTGCCCAGTGGCTCTTTAGTAACTGTGACCACTTGAAGACACAAGTCTACCCAAGACAGATTACTCTATATGAGACCAGAAGCTCAAGCCACCTTGACCATTGGGTGATTTCACAGATTTGTTCCCCTAAATATTAACACATTACCCACTCACAAAATTTTGTTATCCGGGATGAGTCAAACTTCAATTGAAGGTTCAGTCTGTAGGCTGTTAAGGTTCCTAGATTAATGTTTGTACTTTTTGTACTTGCTAACTTGGTTACACTTGGCAAAGGTAAAATCTAACATCAGTTACAAGTAAACTACTAATCTGAATGTGTAATCAGATAATCCACATCATCAGGCTTCTGGGATCAAACATCACAAGTTAAATGTAAAGGTGGTTTGAATTTAAGAATTACATCACACTAAGCAGCAAGCATCTGCTGGAAACAACAAAGCCCTTGGCATGGAGAGTCTGTAGCCTTGCCAAGCAGCCATGGTTCTGGAGTGAAAAGGCAAAAGTGAATTCAGGTGGCAACATCTGTTCCACTTCCATTAGCGAGAGACTGCACTTACGTAATGGGGACATAAGTAGTTTCTAACAGAGGCTGATAACAAAGACAGTATTTTGGAACAGATTTTGTGATTCGACTTGATGACGACATTCGGAAACCCAGTATATTTTGTTGCACAGACATAATCCGTTCTCTGGAAACAATCCCTTCTTACTAGAGCCCGACCGATAAATCGGCGTGCTGATATTATCAGCCGATATGAGCTATTCGCAGACAAATCGGTATCGGTCTTTTTAACGACCGATAAATAACATTTGAAATAGAGAAATGGAAGATGGATCCTTCAGCCACATTATAACATTCATGTAAGCCATGCCTGGTTTGGATGCAGTAACGTGAAAGCCGGTACAGTCAGTCAAACATCAACGTCAATTACCTTTAATGTTACGGTAGATGAGAAGTGTAGGCTAAGCTGTTGACAAACTTGATTGTAGGTTTATTCATGAAACAGCATGGCAGTTCTAGTGAGTAAACAAACAATGGTCCTGTCAGTTCTCCCTTGTCACTTCCAAAAATTCTCTGGCAACATCGTTTACAGCAGCTTACAACGCTGTCCATCGCTAAATCAGGTTACCCATAAAGCTAGCTAATGCCATGTTTTTCAGTGGAAGACCGCTAACCTTAATGAGCGGTTAAACTATAGCTTTTAACTTATTCTGCCTAAATGAAGCAATGGTAAATATAGCTATGACTCGCATGTCCGTAGTTACGGTTGGTGCATTGGAAATTATTAAACCAGAGAGGACACGTAAACAAACGTGAGCTGAACAAGTATCGTGTGCGTTCCATTTGAACTGGGAGTTCCCAGTCGGAAATTTCAACAGGAGCGCCCCCATCGCTTAGTAGCCCAACAAAGTTATCTAACTTCTCTTTCAGATATGTAGTGTGAAATCCCAAAGTCGCAAGTCCTTGTTGCAGACAGTCATGTAGTTTTGCATTCAACAGCAGCGTTTACTCTAGGTCGCTGTAGCACTTTTACTGCATTGTTTATCAAAACTTTAATATATTTTGTTGTAAATTTGTTCAAAGTACTATTTATGACAATAAAACATGTTTATTTTTAAACTGCATTAAGTCATGTTATCTTGGTGAGGACTCTTAAATAACTGCATATAACAAATGTTAGGGAGACTCTTTGTCTATGTTATGTGTTTCTGGGAAAAAAAAAAAAAAAGACTATCAGCCGATATAACATTATCGGATTTTTAAATCCTCAAATATCAAAATCAGTATCGGTCTGAAAAATCTTATGTCGGTCAGGCTCTACTTCTTATTACAGTAGAGTAAAGCACACACATGCAGCTAAATGTGAGGCATATTTATTCTGCTTGGCCCATTTGTCAACAGAAAACAAAACGATGCCTATGTACAGTATGAGCTGAATATTCCACCTCCAAGCACTGAATCAGGTATGAGAAGGTCAAAGTTTCCTGTCCTCATCTCTCTGCCTTATGAGAATACAACTCTTCAGTCACCACAGAAAGGTCAGGCTCAAAGCTTGGAGCACTTCAAAGCCTAAAACATACAAGCTCTCATACATAGCTCTGGGTCCACTGGGAGGAGCAGGGTCTGCTACAATAGAATTTACTCCATTCCATGCACTCTCTCTCTCTCATACACATTCACTCACACACACACACACACACACACACACACACTAACATCTAGCCACCAGTACTTCCATGGCTCGCTTTATTAGCCTCATGCTAATTTACGACAATTGGAGCTTCCATGTACTCGAATGTCCACAGGCAACAGTAAAAACTGCAGCTCAGCACATCAGCGGTCAGATCGATGGCCAGTGTCCATCTTATAACCCCCCCACATCCTGATTTCACAAACGAACAAACACACACACGTAGGCCACAGGCTATAATTAACTCAATTGGCAGTGCCAGCACTGCACGCTCACACATTACCTACGAAATGCACGATCAGCTGCGACACGATGACTCAATTATCAAGCCAGCAGTATCTATACCTTCTGTGATTGCTTCCCATACACTTTAATTATTCACAAATCACTAACACGAGGCCACATCATACACGCACATTCTCTATTCACTTTCAGTGCAGCAATCAAAAAAAGAGCCAAGGCACAGGGGAACACCAATCAATACAGCCCTTATAGATCATTGCAGTGGAACATATTTTCATTTTAGGCTATCAACTCAATAGTCGATACATAATACGACTCCAGAACTGATATTAACATATTAGTAGTTATAACCACAGTTACATTACATTATAACCACAGTTACACACACACTCTCTCACTCTCTCTCTCTCTCACACACACACACACACACACACACACACACACACACACACACACACACACACACACACACACAAGTAACTAACTCTTGTTCACTGACCTGTCTTCACCTAAATGCCATGTTTGGTAAATTGCTAAAGAAACTGTGTTCATTTTGTGGGAGGCAGTGGTATGAGATGTGTGCAGGGTGGGATGAAACAGGGTGGTCTGTTTGGTATGCAGCAGGAGTTTGTACTCTGAGGGTGAGGGACACACCACTCAGGTGCGAGAGGCCAGATGGGGCCTGATAGCACGACTCAATAAACTTCAGGCTGACTCAAAGAATGCCTAAGTAGAAATAAGACAGCCAGTCCAAAGGAACTGAATCGGTACGGAGTTGTGTTTACTAAGGTTCAGTCATTCAGGTTCAGTTTATTTACAGTTCATTTAGACATTCTACTGAAAATAGTCCTCAAATTTCCTATCAAACATAAATAAAAATGTTTCTCAGGACTGGCCAAATGTGTCTAAGGATTTATTATTTGGTTGTTCAAAAGTCTTGAGATGGTTAAATCCCTGCAGTCTCTAGTCTTTACTGTGTGTGTGTGTGTGTGTGTGTGTGTGTGTGTGTCTGTCTGTCTGGTCCAAATTTCATATCAATAGACATGTAATAACATACATGGAGGCTTGTCTGGTGCTCGAACCCAAGACCAAAAAGAGTTGAGATGGTTCCGTTTTTTTATATCTGTGAAAACAGAAAATACTACAGTGTATGCATGTGAGTGTTCATACTTAGACAACTGTATTTGACAACACATCACTGCCCCACTCCCCACTCTCACACACCAAGTGTATTCCCATAATCTAAACTACTGCGTCAGTCCACCCCCACTCAAAAATCTCCAGACCGGCGATGGTATCCTATCTGGAAGATCTCAGACGGGCAAGGTAGCACCTGCAGCTAAGACATTTATAACGTCATGGCTTGACCGAACATTCAACTGCCATTCTGTTTGTGACAGTCATACAGTAGAAAGACCATACAGTAGCACTCAGGGAACTGATTCCTCCTGACAGACTGATTGATGCTCTCCTCTCAAGCACGGTTCCTCTCCTTCGTAAAGCGTACAGTGGAGGAACTCATTTGAATACTGCAAATACAGTCACCACTCCACAGCTTCTGACTGACTGCACCAATATCACTCCGCCTGCATGAGAAGAAATGAGCCTTCTTCCCCAAATCACTGGAGACAGATGAATGCACACAGTCATCGTTTAGAATAGTGGCAATAACATGTAGAGTAATGTGAGGAGTGAGAGAGAGAGAGCAAGCGAGGGACACAGAAAGAGAGAGAGAGAGAGAGAGAGAGAGAGAGACAGAGAGAGAGAGAGCGTGAAAGGAAGACAGAGGGAGATAGAACGATTGGTGCTATTCTGCTCTTACAACAGCAATAGATTAAAGTCAGACACTGCAGCGAGAGGGTTCCTCGGTTCCCTCTCCAACTGTAGGTCTTTGCTCCTCTTAATTACAGAGTAAATCAGAGAGGCACTGCAGCACGGCCCAGACACACTATTAAGAAAGCAGGAATCCTGGGCCAGCCAAGTACCACATACCATGAGCCAAATGAGAGAATCCCCAAATAAATCACACTGGTTCTTAGAGGACGGTAACCTTAGAGTATCAGGTACAGCACTTGAGTTGAATGTCAATCTTCATTCAGGTCTCACTGAGGAACCACACTCCACTCGGCTTTCAAACATGCACACTCTCGCCATCAGACTAATCCAATAAAGGCTCAGTATGGGGGAATGCCTATCTGAAACAATAGCAATCAGACATGTATCTGCTGGATTTGAATGATCCTGAGTGCTATGGTATGGATGTTCAAATTGTACTGTCAGCCTGTAGAGATAAAATTTTTTAAAGAACTAATCTCAATAGCAGGAGATGTCTAAGGCTATGAAGATGACGTAAGCCCAGTTCAAGCAAGAGTGCCCTGTTTATGGGCGGATCAATGAGGCAGTACACAGAAAACCAATCAGGGGACACTTAAAAGACTCTTCTGCCCAAATAAAGGGGTTTTCAGAGAAAGTAGGAATGAGGAGTGTGTTTTTGTCCATGTTCTGAGGTCGGGGCGAATGGAGGATGATGGGTATTTGAGTGGGAGTGCGGGGTGGTCAGGAGAGTGGTATTTATATAACGGACAGATTTACCATGCCCTCTCATCAAACTTTAACACACAAAAGGGAAGACCGCAGTCAGCTGACAAACAAGGGCAAGTAAAGAGAGAGAGAGAGAGAGAGAGAGGGGGGGGGGGGGGGGGGGGGGGAAGCCCTCAGTGCTGTTGCATCCACAGCTTGTCCATACATAAGGTATTACTGTTTACCACATCTCACATTTGACAAACTATAGCTTAACAACAAGGAATGATTACCATTAAACAGACAGAGAACACAAAGAACCTTTGCTGCAAGATGACATTTTACAGAACTCTTTCATAATTAAATTCCACTCTTTGCAAACTAAAATATGCCGGTTACAACTACTAACATATACTGAGATCCAAGAAAACAAACAAATTAACAACAACAATAAAAGCATTTATTAAAAAAAATGTAACTGTAACAAAATGGTTGTTATTGATCTTTTACAGATAAAGCAAGGAAGGCTATTTCAGTTCTTAGTTTTTATCAAATATACTAATTCAACATGTTAATTCTTTCAGAGTTATTAATTAAGGTTTATTACAAGGTACATGCCATAAAAGCATGCAAACGGAGTCCTTAATTTCACAGGTTTAATTATCATTATGAAAATCTCAGGTGAGTGCACGAGGAGATGAACAGCAGATCATGGGATGATTCCATATGCTCACGTGTAGCTAATCCGCGGAATAAAGCTACACCATGAGCATCAAACTGTTAGGTGTAGAAATTCCACCAGTACATTCAAATGTACCCATAATTTACAACCTTGGGCCTGAAATTGACTTAAAGGTCAGAAGTATATGAGCACATGTATTTTAACCGGAACAAATTGTAGTTGTGACTAAATCCATAAGTGCAACACTGTGCCTGTGCTGTGATATTTAAGACAAGGAATCCTTTGAAATTACGGCCACACTGCCGTTCAAATACAGTGTCAAGATCGGGTTTAACGTGCATTCTCTATTCTAACAAACTGATCTAATATGTACACATTTGACATATCTAGTTTACTAAAAAGTAAATGACGATTTAATGAAAGGATAAACAAAGTGATTGATCTTTATCATTCTTATTTGCGGGTTCTTTTATCCCCTTTTACGTTTGGAGACAGTCGCGAGTACATGCCATCATCCATTGATTTGCATTGAAATTCTGCATTTGGAGTAATGGTGCAAGATCGGACCGAGGGAGGGGTACTGTTAGAAAATGGCCACTGCAATTTGGACCACTTTTCTCAGTGATTCAAGATAAAAAGAAAAGAAAAAAGAGGAAAAAAAACTTCACTGAGCCTATCAATACTGTATAGAGTGGACAGACAAAGTGGTACAAAACATTGCAATTCAGCAACGGAAATTGAGCGGTATGTGTTGTAGTTAATCGCGACAACTGAACGCCAATTACGCATAAACATTCCTGAATGAATACAAAGACTACCTGCGACGGCACACAGTTTTAATGATAATATTTTGATTGGCTAGTTCATTAACTGTATCAACTACATTCAACAGTCATCACCAATAAGTATCAATAATGTTTTTCTAAGTACGAACAGGTTGACATATTACCATGAATGAAAATGCATTTAGACAGTATAATCGTATTTTGAGTGCATGGCACGCGACTGCAGGTTGCTGGTGTCTTGAAATCCGACTGCAGTGCTGAATATTCTGTTTCAGCACGGAATGATGCGGTGTTAAAAGACAGACTCTGCAAGTGTCTAGACTCGCGTGATACTATAACAAAATCTGCTGCTGTCATCCACTTTTACTTTAGTACACCATCGTTGAATGAAAACAAACCATCGAGCCATTCAAGTACCAAAATGAGCTTCATCTCTGGTCACCCACGCTCAAGAGTTCCGCTCTTTAACCAGGAGATTTGAGTCCATACGAAGCCGCAAGTACCTTACGTCCAAGACAATTAGTTCTCTATACTAATTACGTAGCGTACAACAGCTGACCCCAGCCCAGCTGTCAATTTAGATCCACACCGCAATTTGCCGTTGCCAGCGGTAACTCCCTTCAGCAATAACGAGAATAGCGAGTCAGATGATTACACTATAGCGCAATGTTGCAGTCTGCTGCTGCATAAATAAGCACATTTCACAAATACAATCCTCATATCGACCCTACTTACAGTTCGTAAGAACTGGATTTCGTCTTCGCCTTCTCCCCCTTCAGCCATGGTTAGCCGCAGAGATTACAGCTGTACGGCGAGTTGTGGAGGCGGCAGCAGGCTGAACGCTGTAGCGGTATAGCGAGTATCTTCTGTCGCACTCTCATTGGACGGTTTACATATTCAAAGGGAGGAGTTGTGCAGGTGTATGTGTGTCCGAAACCTCTGTCGGATACACAACTCCCTCTCCTGGAAGAGCGTGGGTGATGCGGCAGAGTTACAACAGGTGATTAAGCGCCAACACCCATAGGTAATCCATTCTAGCAACGGTGAGAATGACTGCTAAAGTGGAGCCTTTGGCAGTGGCTGAATAACAGAAATACTCTTGGATGGAAATGCGTGACGACAATGCAATAGAAAAGCAAAGAGAAAAAAACCCTCAAAATTACACATTTTTATTTGAAATTAATATGGATCGTTTAGTTTCTTGTTTGAATTATCAGTTCTCCACAGAATAGTCAAAAAGTCATGCCTTACCACCCTTGAACATTTTAGAATGACTGTCCACGGCAGACATTTCAGAATATGAATGAAAGATCATGAACGTTGAAATGCATCCGTTTGCCTCTCTTGCCATCAAATATCCTATGTAACAAGCTTTTTGCTATTCAAATTACTGTAGGGAGAAAGAAATCGGATTGCCAAAGCGTATGGAACGGAGACTCAATTACACCGCTGCAAGTTAATCTTGCCACCATGTGCTGAACTCAGCTTCTTAGACGTGCTCAGCTCCCTCATTTCTTTCTTTTTTTAAATTTTAATAATCATTTATATTTTCATTAAGTTTGTCAACACAGACAGGGAAGATGTAGTCCAATGGCAGAGCACAGGTCAGCCAGTGAAGGTTTAGGTTGACGGTAGCATGGAAGGTATATTAATAGACAATTTAATATATTTATTTATAATTCAATAAAGCTGGCTATGTTTGCATAAGGTCAGTTATGACTTTCACTTATTTGAATAAGTAAATAGCTAAAGAAAACATGGAGTGGAGCATTAAGACATGAAACTGGTTTATTGTTATCCCCCCCAAGAACATGAACTAACAATAATAAACATTAAGGATTTGCATATTTGTGCTGTTACGTATAACTCATAACACCAACCCATTCCTTTAGACCCTCAAGCGATTCGCTAACAAAATCAGCTGAGTCACAGCCCTGTAAAAACTTGCAAAATCTCTTTAAAATTTAATAAAGACAAATTAGTCAATGTGAAACATCATTTAAAACAAGGTCTTCACCACCTATGCCTTTTTTGAAAAATCAACAGGACACGATAAATCTTTTATACATCTTTTTTTTTTTTTCTTTGACAGTCATAACAGTCACTAACATGTGACTCTCCGAAAAGAATGTTCTGAATGAAAAAAAAAAAAAAGAAAAAATATTCTCTTGAAGTCAAATGTGCACATGAAACCATTCCGCTTTAAAGAAAACATGGTGCACTTTAGCATCTGATGCTGAGGTGTTGAACAGTGGCAAAATATTAAGTCTGGCACATTCTCAATTTCTTAAATAATCTTAAAACCCACTGCCTTGACACTGGTGATAGGAACACCAGAGATTAAAAACACATTAAAACCACAGTATCAAAAATCCAGTTGATTGGGTGTGTCATTCAAAAGAAAGATCAAGCATGGATGTATCCAGTCCTCCATGGCACTCAATGTAAACATGATGAAATTGTGGACTGTGTCAGTCGAGTCAGTCTAGGTAGCATTTAGTTCCATCAGTCTGTCTCATAGCCTAAAACAGGACCAAGCCATTTCTCCACCTCCACCACAGGCATGTTTTTCCTCCGGGCATAGTCCTCCACCTGTAAAAAAAACAAAACAGAAGGGATGTTTTCACCAAGTGAACATAACAGAGACTTGGCAATGTGTTAAAACTAAACAGAGCTTTTGATCTCACAGACCTGAATTAATTATGTCCCTGACAGTGCAACATGGCTGTCAGGGGGCTGAGAGCTATCCATGGTGCTGAAATTACTCTGATAGTACAGGTCAAGAAAGGGTGAAAGTGAACAGATTCAGCCTCTAACTTTACTAAGTGCATCATCATTAAACCCTGATGAATGAGAATTAAGAAAGTGCAGGTGCCTCAGACCTAATATCTAGGTAGGTATGTATGTATGTATGTATGTATGTGTGTATATAGATATACGAGCATGTAGATCATTCTCTTGAGGCACAGAGTTTCCTTTACTGATATGTCCCCAAAGACTACAAACAGTAACATAACAGTCATCATGGGAAATGACAGTTGATAGGTACTATCACACAAAATGACTGACAACTATGAAACTAGACCTGACTGCAATATGTATGTGTACTACACTGGCTGACTGGATGAAGGGTGGAGAATAGGTACCTGTTCTTTGGTGATCTTGCCCACAGCAAAGTAGCTGGACTTGGGGTTGGAGAAGTAGAGTCCAGAGACAGATGCAGCAGGACTCATTGCCAGAGACTCAGTCAACCCAATGCCTTACAACACACACACACACACACACACACACACACACACATACACAATTTTGTGTTATTAGTCTTTGAACTGAGTGCTCTTCACAACCTCCAGGGCTCCCAACCCGGCTCTCCTGCAGTTTTATCACCCGTCCAGTAACCACTGCATTTGTCCCCAGAGGTGGTATGATGAGAGTTGTATCAGAGTCTTCAGATTCATTAACTCCTTCAGATACCTTACAGATCTGTTTTTATCCTGACCGGGCTACTATACCTGTTTTCTCCTGGATGTCTGCCAGTTTCCACATGGTCAGTTTCTCAGTGTGGTCCGGTTGGCTGGGATAGCCAGCAGCGGGTCTGATCCCGTCATAACGGAGCCGGTGGAGGTCCGAGGCTTGCAGATGTTCCTCGGCACTGTAGCCCCACAAGTCCTTCCGCACACGGGCGTGAAGCTCCTCAGCAAATGCCTAACACACAAGACAGGAAGAGAAAGAGAGACCCCGTCAGACAGAACAGTCAAGACATAAACGACTGGGTGAGTGCATTACAATGCAGGTAGATTTGATGACAGACAAGGCTGGGAAAGATTTGGCTTAAAAGATGGTAACGTCTCATCTGCAACTGAGACTGACCGAAAGCACCTGGGCACTCTGCTGTTTGTGTACACCATCATTGATGAAACAGGTAATCGACTGAAAACAACAATTAAGTGAGGGAATTAAGACCGGGGTGAAAGACGTTCAAATTCAGCGCAGTCCAAAGAAAACGCTGGATTTCATTTGGTAAATTGAGAAGCTGATTTTGCGAATGGAACATTGTCTAGTTCACAAAATTAAAACCGCAATTAAGCGAACGAATCACTCAAGCAGAAACTAACACAGCTTGTCCAAAAGCTGAGGTCTCTAGAGACCAATAGAATGTTATTACGGATTTAGATGATAGAGGTACATCCCGGTTCTACCTCAGCCAGCCTATCGGCGAGCGCTTTGACCATGATGCTGTTGTAGTCATCTCCCTGGCTCTCAAACTGTCGGCTAAGCTCTTCGGCTCCAAAACACGCCACAGCAAACACGCCCACGTAGTCTGGAACGCCGCTGTCCCGCGGAGCCACGAAATCAGACAGGCACATGTACGGTTCACTGCTCGCCGAGTCCTTCTCCGCCTATGAGGAACCAGAGCTCACGGGTTAGTCGTAAAACTCGTCGAAATATCCAAAACATACTTCTCAACGACTGAAAACAAACTTTTATCAACACACACAAATGAAGCCCCTCAGCAATAAAAGCACACTCTGTGCTAAGGTTTACTAAACAAACTTCAGTACTAACTCTACATGTGCAGTGTCATGCCTGTGTTCTTCTTATTAATAGTTGTACATAAATCAGATCACTAGTTATGTTTATTGACAGTATTTCTTGTAAAGTCATTGTGATAAAGCTACCAGCTCTCTTTATGGTATTGAGTCTTTGGAGGTGAACTCTGACACTGGCTGGTTGCCTCATCATTCACCTGTTGTCGAAGTCCATAAAACGTGGCCACTGGGGCGGAGCTACGAGGAGTGATGTCATCAGCATAAACATGAATGTCATCTCCTATGCTCTGTGCTGGCCAGAAGCCCACCACACCTTGAGCCTGCAGCTTCTGAGTGTCAATCAACTTATTCAGCAGCCTGTGAGCATCATCATAAACCCGCCTTGCCTCCTCTCCTGGAGTTCCAACGAGAGAGAGAGAGAGAGAGAGAGAAACAAAAATGAGAGAGAGAAATGAAAATGAGAGGGAGAGAAAAAGAGAAATGAAAATGAGAGAGAGAGAGAGAGAGAGAGGGAGAGAGAGAGAGAGAGAGCGAGAAGGCGACAGACATATTACTACAGCCCCAGAGAACTTTGCCCAATAATCAGTTCCTGAAAAGAGACGGTCAGTTCTTGAAAAACATAGTTAGCTGTCCTCATTGCACAGTACAAAGTCTAGGGCCATAAATATATCGAGAGCAGCAGTTGTGCTGATCTGTGCAACTGCTGTAGTGTTTAATTGGCTGTAACTGTTGTCTTGGCTGAATGGTCAACTCAATAATACATCATGACAAAGCAAGGGGAGAGTCTAGACACAGGAGCTGCACCCCCCCCCCCCCCCAGTCCTGCCAGCATGCCATTTCTGACCCAAACATAAACCCCCCACAGTGGAAATCAGCACTTCAATGACTTTTAGATGTTGTATGGATCACACAAATATAGAACTGCTATGATATGTCATTTTGTTAAGCATACAGCATGTGTGGGAATGCCACAGCTTACAGCATTCCCACACAGTTATAGGGATGTGCATACTGCTAGGCTCTTTATCCTCTAAACCTGACGTAATCAGATGTGAAATGTTTAGGTCTATGTGAATGGAAAGCTGATACAGCAGTCACGTCATAAGGGACTGAAACAGTTGCTTGTAAGCTAGCCGTGCTAACTGTGCCTTTAGTGACAGGTGACAACTTACCCACGGTTTTGTCTTTGAAGATTTTCGGGTAACCTCTGTTGGGATATTTACCCCTAAGCTGCCAAACGTCAAAGAATGGTTTCCAGTCGATGTAGTCAACCAGCCTGCGCAGGTCGTAGTTCTCAAACACTTGAGTGCCAATGAACTGAGGACGCACTGCAGAGATCCACAGAACAGAAACGACGTCACACTCACACACTGACTCACACTTTTATGAAAATAAATACACAAATTCCATGCTCTCAAGATAAGCAACAAAACCCTGCATCAAATGGTCTGTACAGAGCAATGAATAGTGTATATTTACAGTGTCTTGATCAGGGATATGATTAGATAAGAAAGAAAGAAAGAAAGAAAGAAAGAAAGAAAGAAAGGAAGAAAGAAAGAAAGAAAAGCAATGAATGAATGAATGAATGAATGACTCATGTGTAAAGGTGCTTTGTATGTGTGTATATGTGTATAAACATAAGTGTATATATGGGTGTTTGTATGTTTTGTATAAATTAGGTTGTATCCAGTGTAAATGTTTATGTTTACACGTTTATGACTTTATGTAACCTATGTGTTTATGTGAGGCACTGTACAGACCGTGGCAACAAATTTCCTTGAAAAAAGGACAACAAAGAATTAATCTATCTATCCATCTTTCTATCTGAAGAATGAACGAATGAACGAATGAATGGATGAATAACCTGGTGTAGGTAGAGACTGCCAGTCCAAGTGTAGGCCTTTCTCCCGTGCTTGTTCTAGAGACAGGAATCGGCGTTCCTGAGATAACAGAACAAACCAAGTTACAGAGACACCACTAACAGCCTTGACTGAGTGGGTTTCTTTGATTTGACAGGCCAGTGATGTTCAGACCAACTGACCCAGTTCAATAAGGAAACCGCTTCTCCTATGACTGTGACTCGATGACAGACTCACCTTCAGAGAGTCATAGTGTTCCTGTCTGATTTCCTCATACTCTTCTGTCACCTCCTCGAAGAAGTCCTCCCTCACATTTTCATCCAGAAGCTGTGAGCACTGCAGAGAAGCAGAGAAGAACGATCACAGTTAACGTTTTTTAGATGTTTTTTGGATTACAGCAGAGACTGACTACTACTTACTTCAAGAACATTATTATCAAACCTGTTCGAATGAAATACCAAGCAACACATGACTTTCATGCTGTTGAGCCAACTATATCAGATGTTTATGTCAACCACTCAACACAATGGGTGACAATATGCAGAGGCAAGACTTTGAATACGATCCTCTGAAGTCAGTGTAATGCTGCTCTCATTAGGTAATAAGAGAATATTAATGTCAAACAACAAAGAAAGACTAATCAGTTAATGAGTTTCTACGCAGACAGTTACCACAGGTACTGTATACTGGAGAAAACCAAGTCAACTGGAATTTCAGAAACCCAACTAGCATTTCAGTCAATGCTGGTATGCTATTGGTCTGTAATACATATTCATAGCATAATAACATGTAATACATCTATGTATCTTTTTTTTCATCTTGGGGAGAAATATTTAATTTCATTAAATAAGAATGAAATCAGTTTAAGTTGATCACATTCCAAACCACTGACATAACATGTCACTTGTGCTCAGGGCTTGATCACTTTGATTAGAGGACTGAACACCTTAACATCTCAGACAGCGTGAGCAGTTTCTCTCAAGATTAAAGGCAACAATAGCCTATGCGGCTGCCCAACTGGTTACTTTTATCACAAAGTCATTATCTACGCCCTTCTAAAAGATAGAGCTTGGCCATTACACTTCAATTATGCTAACAAAAGAGAAAAATTACCAAGGTCCAAGATGTGCTGTGGCACTATCCTGGCAGGATATTAACATGCTGCCACTGCTAAAAAAGCTAGTTGTAGCAGACGCGGGCACCAAGACAGAGAGGCCAGGGGTGGCATTGGCTTCTTGTTATCTTACCTGATCAGAGGCCATGACCAGACCACTAAATGACTGATTCAGAGTCTGAATCAGAGGAGATTTCAGAATGAGGGCTAAGCGAGTTCTGTTTGAAACCATCTGTTTGTTAACTGAGTACTAGCAAGCTGTGAATCTGTAAAATTCCCGGTTAGTGGTAAATGTGTGAAAGACTAGGAAGTCGACGTATACGGCTCATGTGACATCCTGACATGATGGGTCCAGTAAAAAAAACAAAAACCAAAACAAACAAACAAACAAAAAAACCCCACTGCACAAATCAGAAATGCATAGACAGGGTAGGCAAATTACTTACTGATCAATTTTTTTCAGTCCCTGACTTTTGAACAAAATGTGGCAAGAAACCCATATCTGCGTGACTTTGTTTTAAATCAAAGTCATTTTCGATAAACAATTGAAGTGGCGAACTATGGGAGCGTGAGAGCCATCCTCTGACCCTTTCTCCCCTTTATATCAGCATTCCACACTTGTGTTTTAATGTCTCACATCCATCCTTACATATTCATTTCTCTGCATATTACTGTATGCTGGGCCATGCAGCTGAAGTCCTATCAGGTGTTCTTTTTTGGTGAAGGACAAAAAGGATGAGTAAGACTACACTATCAAAGCTATGGTCTGATTTCATCATGACAAGCTTTTCCATTACACTCAAACGAAATCTTAATAACTTTAAAAGCTTCTGAGAAACTGTCCCATTCATAAAAAAGAGAGCTGTCTGTCCTTCTGCTAAGGCCAAAGGCCTGGCATATTATTGTGCAGCAAAGAGACTGATGTTGTCCTTGAGCTGCCTAAGTCGAGTGGGGTGGCGGAGGTGGTGTGGGGCGGTTAAGGGGGGAGTTAAGGGAGACAGTCGTGACTGGCTTGGCTATTTCTGCATGTTATGACTCATCGAAAAGAGAGGCAATTTAGTGGCTAAACAGCCTGGGCTTGAACTACCCTTCACTAATGAGTCTGACATCCAAACATCAGCTAAGTACATAAAGTCAGTCAGACTCCATAAATAATGAGATTCAGCGGAATTTTTCCTCTTACACCATTTTCTAAATTGTAACAGGGGAGTGCTGTTTTCTTTTAGAAAGAGGGTTTGAAAACTCAAATGTTCTTTTTTGCTCATTAAAGTAAATGAGAACACGATGACAGTGGAGGAGAGCGTACCACCACAACGCTGCGGGACGCGTCGAGAACGTGGACCACTGGAGCGCTGTACCGAGGAGCAATCTTAACTGCGGTGTGAGTTCTGCAACAGAAACACACACACACACACACACAGACACACACACACACACACACACACACACACAAAAACACAAACAGTTAGCTTTAAAATGACAGATTAACATAATCCTGACAACAAAAATGCCATCACACGGTGTGGCGTACTTCGATGTGGTGGCTCCTCCTATCAGCAGAGGGATCTTCATGCCCAGACGTTCCATCTCCTTGGCAACGTAGATCATCTCATCCAGAGAGGGGGTGATGAGTCCGGACAGTCCGATGATATCTACGTGGAGAGAGAGGTCAGCTCACGACAGAATACAGATTCTCCTCTGACTAACACAGAGCAGAATTCAATGAACATTTGAACTGCTCCTTCAGAATCAAGAGAAGAGGTCAAATAAAGCATTAACCATCAGGATTAAGTAATATTACTCTAAGAATATCACAAAAACATGTGAGGGCATGTAAGTTTTTTCTGTCAGTGGTACAAAGTCATCTTTCTGTCTGTGATGGTGAAGGGACTTGTGAAATACTACATATGTGTAATGGAACTCACCTGCTTTTCTCTCTATGGCCTCCTTCAGGATTTTATCACACGGGACCATCACTCCCAAGTCAATCACTCTAAGAGAAAACACACAGCAAATAATCTCCTCAACACAGCCAAGAGTCTACTGAACATCAAACTCCCTAACACACAGTAAATGGTCTCTTAAACACATCATTCTTAACACAGAAGTGTCCTAAACAAAGCCAACACAGCCAACAGTCTCCTCAGTACAGCAGCCCCCTCAACACAACCAACAACTCCTTAACACACAGCCAAAAGTCTCCTTAACACAGCAAGCAGTCTCCTAAGTACAGCAGGGTGCTCAGGTAGCACTGCAGACAAAGTGTTAGCCCATCCTCATGGAGACCCAGCTCAATGTCCCGGCAGCATCCACACTGACATAATCAGTAATGTTTGGGGGAGGGAAGCCGGCAGGAGACCATTTCCCTGTCAATAGTGACTCAGGCTTGGGACCATTTCCCTGTCAATAGTGACTCAGGATGGTTGGTTGGTGGTGTGGGATTAGCGGTAGACGATGGCGGTCTCATACATCAGCACAAACACACTTACCCACATGAATGCATGCACGTTTGCACACTCACTCACACACACACACACACATACGCACACGCACACACACGCGCGCACACACACACGCACACACAGTCTGTGTAATGGGTTTCTATGAACCCTGAGGCCAGTTGAGAATGTTTCACTGGAAAAGTCGATTACGGTGATACAGCGTGTTCTCCTCTCTGCCCCATTCCAGTGACTGATAGCACCATTTATTCTGTCATCATCTTAACACTGAGAACAGTTCTAAAGCTTTTTTACCCCTTTAACACCACGCTTTCCTCTCTCATGCAACCTCATCACCCTTTCCTCTCTTTCTGTCTCCACCAACCTCATCACACGTTTCTCTCCTAACCAACCTCATCTAGCTCTCCTCTCTAAACCAACCTCATCACACTTTCCTCTCTCTCTCTCTCCACCGACCTCGTCATGGTTTCCTCTCCTAACCAACGTTGTCAAGCTCTCCGCTCCAAACCAACCTCATCACGCTTTCCTCTCTCTCTCTCCACCGACCTCGTCATGGTTTCCTCTCCTAACCAACGTTGTCAAGCTCTCCGCTCCAAACCAACCTCATTAGGCTTTCCTCTTCAAACCAACCTCATTAGGCTTTCCTCTTCAAACCAACCTCATTAGGCTTTCCTCTTCAAACCAACCTCATTAGGCTTTCCTCTTCAAACCAACCTCATTAGGCTTTCCTCTTCTAACCAACCTCATTAGGCTTTCCACTTTAAACCAACCTCATCAGGCTTTCCTCTTCAAACCAACCTCATCAGGCTTTCCTCTTTAAACCAACCTCATTAGGCTTTCCTCTTTAAACCAACCTCATTAGGCTTTCCTCTTCAAACCAACCTCATTAGGCTTTCCTCTTTAAACCAACCTCATTAGGCTTTCCTCTTTAAACCAACCTCATTAGGCTTTCCTCTTCAAACCAACCTCATTAGGCTTTCCTCTTCAAACCAACCTCATTAGGCTTTCCTCTTTAAACCAACCTCATTAGGCTTTCCACTTTAAACCAACCTCATCAGGCTTTCCTCTTCTAACCAACCTCATTAGGCTTTCCTCTTCTAACCAACCTCATTAGGCTTTCCTCTTCAAACCAAACCAACCTCATTAGGCTTTCCTCTTTAAACCAACCTCATTAGGCTTTCCTCTTCTAACCAACCTCATTAGGCTTTCCTCTTCTAACCAACCTCATTAGGCTTTCCTCTTCTAACCAACCTCATTAGGCTTTCCTCTTCAAACCAACCTCATTAGGCTTTCCTCTTCAAACCAAACCAACCTCATTAGGCTTTCCTCTTTAAACCAACCTCATTAGGCTTTCCTCTTCTAACCAACCTCATTAGGCTTTCCTCTTCTAACCAACCTCATTAGGCTTTCCTCTTCAAACCAACCTCATTAGGCTTTCCTCTTCAAACCAAACCAACCTCATTAGGCTTTCCTCTTTAAACCAACCTCATTAGGCTTTCCTCTTCAAACCAACCTCATTAGGCTTTCCTCTTCAAACCAACCTCATTAGGCTTTCCTCTTCAAACCAACCTCATTAGGCTTTCCTCTTTAAACCAACCTCATTAGGCTTTCCTCTTCTAACCAACCTCATTAGGCTTTCCTCTTCAAACCAACCTCATTAGGCTTTCCTCTTCAAACCAACCTCATTAGGCTTTCCTCTTCAAACCAACCTCATTAGGCTTTCCTCTTTAAACCAACCTCATTAGGCTTTCCTCTTCTAACCAACCTCATTAGGCTTTCCTCTTCAAACCAACCTCATTAGGCTTTCCTCTTTAAACCAACCTCATTACGCTTTCCTCTTTAAACCAACCTCATTAGGCTTTCCTCTTTAAACCAACCTCATTAGGCTTTCCTCTTTAAACCAACCTCATTAGGCTTTCCTCTTCAAACCAACCTCATTAGGCTTTCCTCTTTAAACCAACCTCATTTCCCCAGAGCCATTTACTCGTTGGCCACTGGCCCAGCTGGAAAAAAAATCCCTTGTGCTAATTATAAACATATGTACAGAAAATTAAAGATACAAATAAGTCCTGTTAACAGGCTAAACATTTCAAGCCTTTCTGCTCAAAGTAACTGAAGCACATCTAGAAGTTACCGGAAGTTGTTGCAGCCGAGCACGACGCCCACAATGTTTTTGCCGATGTCATGAACATCACCCTTCACTGTGGCCAGTACGATAGTGCCCTGGTATGGATCCTGAAAAACACACACACACCAAAAAAAATCACTAGGCCACTTTATAATAACCAATTTTAATATCACTTAACTGCAGAACTATGTGTGATTGTGTATATATAAATATGTATGCTATGTGTGCGTGTGCGTTTGTGTGTGTGCAAGGCTTATTTGAACAGAGGGCTGCATTAAGACAAGAAATGTTTTAAAGAAAAGAAATCAGGTGGTCACAGTCATCTTATATGATTTGTTCTACAAGCTACGGTTTAGTGGAGCACCTGAAACCTTCAAAGCAGATTTTCCTGCCCATCAGTGCATTCATCCCTGGAACCCTACAGGGACCCAAACCAACAACGCTCCCATTTTCATTTCCCAGATAATGGATTAGAGTGGTCGTCCAGAGCAGCCAGACACCTCACCACTTACTGTTTCCTCAGAGGACCCAGTCAGGGCCATCATCTCTTCTCTCTCCTTCTCCATGAAGGGAATCAGGAAAGCCACTGCTTTTTTCATCACCCTGGCAGATTTTATTACCTATACACACATACGCACATATGCGCGCACACACAAACAAACAAACAAACAAACAAACAAATATACAGTGAACTGCTTAAAATTCAGTGTTTGTATCTGCTAAGAGACAGGGGAAATTAGCTGAAGACAATGTAGCAACATTTTTAGACGTGCTTATTTACCATTGCAGACCACAGTGACAAGAAACAGATTAAGGCCTCGTTTAATCACCATTTTTCTTTCCTGTCTAATGGTTTGAAAAGTCAACTCATTAATGGCTCTATATATAGCCCGCATGTCAAGTTCACATGCCACTCCACACCAGCCCTTAACAAGGGGTTTAAACTGAATGTTATAGGTAAACAATGACTTTGACATTCCCCTAGGATTATTCCTAAATCTAACACGACTCATTTGTCTTCAGTACCGTAACAGACACTCACACTGCAAAAGATCTGTAAGCAGTCTGGTAAATAACGAAGCCCATCTGCAGACTTAATTAGGTCAGTTTGTGTCGGAAACGTGTGCGTGTGTGTGTAGATATTTATCCCCACCTGAGGGAGGAACATCTTTCCTGCTCCAAACAGGTCTCCCACCACCTTCATCCCGTTCATCAGCGGCCCCTCAATCACGTGTAAAGGTCTGGGGTATAGATCTGTCTGAACACGGGCCTCCCCTGTGTCCTCCACCACATACTTCTCTATGCCCTGTAGAGACAGCCCACACACACGCCCACACACACAAGTAAACACACATACAAACACACACAAAGTATCTATTCAGTCAGATGTGAGAGGAACATTGATTAATAGGTGTTTGGGTGTAGAGGAGTTTAGTGCAGGTGAAGGAGTGCGCAGAGGTGTACGTGAAAGAGTGTGTAGAAGTGTAAAACGGTGTGTGAGGGGGGCGTGTCTCAGACCTTAATGAGGGCATACTCCAGTCTCTCCTCCACAGTCCCTTTTCTCCACTCGTCTGTCTGAATCACCTTCTTTCCTCCTTTACCTTTACTCTGGACACACATTCACAGACCAAAAAACTAAATATGGAGGCCCTCTCACCAGTTTCACCATTAACACAGTTAGCCGTAACTACAGTGCAACATGCAATAAACTGTATGCTATTACTACAATTAAACTGAGTGTTAATTATGAATCTAATCCAATGAGTGATGAAACGCCCACGTCTATTCCAGGTACATAGTGAATGCATACATATAACCTCATATTAATACTATACTACACTCCATAGCCCAAAGTCTCTAGAAAAATTACCTGTTTCATAAATATTATTTATGATATCTGTTACATCAGTGGTTCTCTTTGTTTTAACCCTCCTAAGCTCAGGACTAACATACCTGATTCCAATGATCAATTAATCATCAAGCCCTTATTTAGCTCAATTAACTGTGATAACGAAGAGTTAAAACAAAGACGTGCAGGACAGGGGGCCCTCAGGACTGGAGTTGAGAACCACTGTGTCACGTCGTCTAAATTGGACAGGAGACATAGTTATGGTGATGAGACTGTGAAATGGGTTGCATTACCTGTGCATAGACCAGCAGCTTCTCTGTGGCCTCTGGGTCTCGGTTCCAGATCAGGTTCTCACACAGCGCGAGCAGTTCTTTATCAATATCATCATACAGGGGGAGATTGCCTGCATTCACAATGCCCATGTCCATACCATCCTACACAGAGATCAGAGCCGATTCATTCCTGTTTTTGGGACATGGAGTGCTTTACCAGCGACGCTAGGTTCAGAAGTTTTTCAGCACTTTGGTGGTGTTTCAGACATTAAAATTTTTCCTGCATCCTCATGGTGTGTCAGTGTGTTTTCAACCTACTTTGAAGTACTGAAAGTTCAGTAGCTTGTCTTTATCATAGTAGTGCAGTAGATTCAGTAGTTGATTGGAACTTTCAGGATGTGGCAGATTTACATGTAAATGATTCAAGAGACTGGTACATTCAGGTATATTCGACAGTTTATCAGCACATCAACAGGACAGAGTAGTTCAGTAGTAGTAGTTTATGGTTGCCTTATCTTACTGGCATGCCATTATCAGGAGTTTATCAGTATTTGACTACTGTAGTTAGTCAGCATGTAATGATGTAGTGTTTCCAGTAGTTATTCAGTACCTTAATAGCATGGTAGAGGAAGGCTGCATGCATAGCTTCTCTGATGGCCTCCATGCCTCTGAAGGAGAAGGACAAATTGGACAGTCCACCACTGACCCTTGCTCCAGGAAGACTCTCCTGTGCAGAAAAAAAGAAAAGCCACACAGTTACACCACATCAAGTACACATCCGACCAGAACCCCTACTTTACAGTAAACTTGACCCAACACTCCAAAAAACAAAACAAAAACAACAACAACAACAACAAAAATCATTTCAAATGTACATCAGTGGTGAATTTTAATACTGTAATCTGTATCAGTGTCTGTTGCGAATCTCAGCAGTTAAGGAAATGAAATGTTTTAGGAACTGAAATTCCTCCATGAAGCAAAGAAACAGGAATGTTCTGGAACATGGCCAGACCTTTATGATCCTGGTGGCCCTGATGAAGTTGATGGCATACATGCTGTGCTCGTCCATTCCAGTGCCGATGGTGAGGATGTTGGGGTCAAAGATAATGTCATTTGGATTGAAGCCCACCTCTTTGACCAGGAGATAATAGGCTCGAGTACAAATCTGGACCTTCTGTTCAGTTTCTGTTGCCTGGAGACACAAACGCCAAATATTACACAAAGTAAACCTAGTCAGAGGCAGAGTGCAGATTGTTGATATATAGCAGCTAACGTTAGACATCACACCGACATTCCAAAACACACTTAATTCTTGTCTTTCACCAAATTCTTCTAAGCTTTCCCTGCAGGAAAAGTGTTGTTACTCCTAAAAAAAAATGACATCCCACAATAAGAGGAGGGCACCTACCTGTCCTTCCTCATCAAACGCCATTACGACCACAGCAGCACCATAGCGACGGACCTGTTTGGCCTTGTCCAGGAAGTCTGCTTCGCCCTCCTTCAGGCTAATGCTGTTCACTATACACTTGCCTTGACAGCACTTCAAACCTGCCTCTATAACCTTAAAGTTAGAGGAGTCAATGCAGAGTGGAACCTGACGAAAAAGAAAAATGAGACTTTTTTTCTCAACTTGACTTTACAGGCAGTTCAAATTTCAGCCACATCATTAAGGGTTAGCATTATGATATAATTAGCTGGAAATTTGAAAGGTGAGGTTCAGGCCAGGTTAGTCAAATCATAGCTTTAATATTAACTCACCCCCATTTATCGTCATTATATAATGAAACGTTCAATTTCCATTTGTTTACAATAATTATAGCTAAGTGCTCTTAGATTTTACAAAGCTCTGTTACAAACTAGAACTTAATTACATAACGAAATTAATACTGGGGTTTTTGAATAATATGCTCATGTTGAGATAGCCAAATCGTGTTCCCATGGCAACAAATGGACCGCATGTTACCTTGGCGATGTCAGGTTCAGAGGCGATAAGGTTACAGAAACGCGCCATGGCAGTGGGTCCCTCCAGCATGCCTTCATCCATGTTAATGTCCAACACCTGGGCTCCCATCTCCACCTGGGTTTTAGCTATACTCAGCGCCTCCTAGAGGAACCACACAGTATAGCATGTCAATACTGCTGAACCTCAATATGGCATTGGCATTCCTCTGAGATCCGTAAAGGCTAAAGGGTTCGAATGTGTTCTGTTAATGGTCATTATGTGGCGATTTCACGAGCTTCTACCATAATGAGTAAACAAATTGATACACCATCAGAGGTTGTCGCGTGTGAATTTTCACTGTGCTTTGAAGAAAGACATTTAAAAGTATCAAAACAGGTTTTGGAAGGAAGGTAATGTAAACTACATAAGCACATAAAGTTTAATTTTCCCATCACAAGTTGAGTTAATGCTTAGATTGAATGAAAATGTTGATTTGAGCCTACTGTATATGCTCTTTTGTTTGACGCTTTGGAGAAAATTTTCTGCCAATTGACCAAATATAAATGTAAATGTAAATGTAGGTACACCAAATAATCCACAGCAGGTTAGCAGATTAAGCTAACCTCATAATTCCCTGCCATGATCAGCTTTGCAAATTTGCGGGACCCAGCAACGTTGCAGCGTTCACCAATGTTCACAAAATTGGTGTAAGGTCCAATACGAAATGGCTCAAGACCTGGGAAAAAAACCAACACACAGCAAACCAACTTTTACCACAGATTACATCATAAAGGTAACAAAAAATCCTCAAAATTGAACGTAACAGTTAAAATATAACCCATACTCAACGATGAGATGACCAAAGGTCATACATGTATTAACAATAGCTGACTGGCCCTCGGTAAATCCAAATATTATTCTTTAGTTGCTTTAACCTCCCTGAGCCCACATGTTACAAGAGACTGAAGAAGTCTGAAGATAGCTACAGTCATTCTACTCAGTTCCACCCGGTAAAGTCAAACTGCTTTTAGTCTGTTCAGGCATGCAGGCCAGGCTGTTTGTGTTCAGTCACTTAGCACAGGTCCAGTGGTAATGTTGAGATAAGTGGCGATGTACCAGAAAGCAGCATGTAGTCCTGATAAACATCTGCAGGAGGAACCCTGGGCTGGCACTGTTTCACTCTCTCAGCTATAGACCTGTACAACAATGAGATTACAGCATAGTCAACTTTGGGATTCTGCAAAAGCACTTCTCACTTAACAAATCAGGTTTGTTAATGCTGGGTTTGAGAATAAAAAAATAGTTTAGCCCCTTGGGTCCAGCTGGGAGGAGGTCATTAGGTTTATGTTCTTTAAAATGATCCATTTACTCCTTTATTTGATTATTATACATCTATAATGCAGTTAAGGGACAGTTTTTCGCTGGGTTTTCTGTCCCTTCTCTAGCAGTCAAAAAAGACACTAATGATGAGCCTGTTACCAAAGGAGACTGCATGTGTCTACATCCAAGTGAAGACTATTCCATCTTCAGGACTAAAACTATACTTTATTATTTATCTGTCACAAGACCCCACAGGCTACTCTCTGACTATCACTGCATTGCATTTCTCCTTGAAAGCTCTCCCACTAACACGGTTCCAGAAAACCTTTAATTAATGAAGCTTTGAGGCCTAATAAAAAAGAAAAAAAAATGAATCCGACAGCGTCAAGGACCACAGCTGAATGAACACTTTTGTAAATCTGATGTCGTGACACTTGAGTGGGGTGAGTTCACTACCGTATGTGTTCAGGTGTCGTCCCACAGCAACCGCCAACGACGTTAACCAAGCCATCAGTGGCAAACTCCTACAGAGGAAAAGAGAAACACACACAGCTTATGAGGCTGTATCAAATGAATGAATTTATCCATGCACCAATGGAGTTTCATCCCAAGTATTTCAAAGCTAGCTTTACCTTTAAATGTGTGGCTGTCACATCAGGAGTTTCATCATAGCCCCCAAAGGTATTGGGAAGGCCTATTTCAAGGAAACAGAGCATTCAAAACATTCTAAATGAGTACAACAACACGAAGGAAACAGGAAGAAATTAAAGTCTAAATATCCTTTTCAAAATGACAAATACTATTTCATTTCAGCATTGTAGATATTTGATTTCAATGTATTCATTGTTTTTTTTTTCTGGCCTTTCATTTTTTCTTCCCTCTTTGTAATCTCAAGAAAGTGCCAGAACATCATGTCTGTAGTGAGATCTGAAGGTGCCAGGCCTGCAGAGATGTACTCATTATCTCCACTGTTCTTCCACTAAACCCCAAAACATTCCTTGAAATTTTCCACAACATATTATATCTGATGAAATGAGAACATCTGTTTCTAACTTCTGTGAAAAGCTTTGCGAACAGATGCTCCTATCACTACTACTGAGACACAACCCTTGTGCTATTTTA
Source organism: Chanos chanos (assembly GCF_902362185.1). NCBI lineage: Eukaryota > Metazoa > Chordata > Actinopteri > Gonorynchiformes > Chanidae > Chanos > Chanos chanos. Next base: position 33,144,480 of record NC_044499.1, on the reverse strand, counting down.
ACCCGTTTCCTCATGTGAAACTTCACTTGCCCATAGTGTGTGCACATTACCTGCGTTAGGGTAACACAAGATGAAGGCAGTGGTGCTTTTCCCAATGGCCTCTATAAACGGCCTCATCTCTGTGGCACCTAAAGCACAGTTCAGACCAATACTGGGAGACAGAATGGAGGGCAAATGTTAGATCAGTTTAATACTATGACCACACTGTCAATAAACACAGCAACACAAATTATGTTGATCGATACGGTGGGATTGGTGGAACTGCTGGTGTTTAGGAGAACCCACTTCAAATTCCACTGAGTACATGGAAGTTGGAACAAAACACTGACTAAAAAATTTCATGACAGCAGCAGAAAAAAAACATTTGTTCAACCCCTCACAACATGCTCTCATGGTGTTCATTCGGCCATGATGAATGATTGTGACATGCTAGAGAGACTTTCTGTGATGCTCTATTACTTATTCTCACCATAGAGGCTTGGCGTGGGCCACACTGATGACGAAAGCTTCCCCTGTTTGTCCTGAGAGAGTACGGCCGCTCTTATCAACAATGGTCCCCGAGATCTAATAAGAGGGCATCAACACAAGGCTCTTGCCTTATCTGTGCTAAGTTTTACAATCAATGACTATAAACAAATAAGCTTGGGGGGAGGTGTATATCTGTGTCACTTACAAATATTGGTCTTCTCTCATAATTATCTGCAAACAGCTTATCAATGGCAAACAAAGCTGCCTTTATGAAGCGAGAGAGAGAGAGAGAGAGAGAGAGAGAGAGAGAGTAAGCATCATGATTAAAACTCGAAATATGTGTATCTAATTTGCACATCAAAAAGAAATCAGGTGGTTATGACACCAACACAGAAATACTCTTATCAAAATGAGCAGACACAGGCATACTGACATACTGGATTAAGAGATGACCTAATAGACAGTTTGCTGTTGCTACTTGTGTGTGTCAGCAAGATTTCCCAGTGCTGTGCATAATGATATCAGAATATTGAGTTTATGCTTAATCCAGGAAACCCAAAGTGTGGTTTTGCATAAATATATCAGGGCTGTAACTGAGAGAGTCTGGATGGTGTAGTATGAGATATGTATTTGATTACTTTAGCATTAGCTGTGTCGAAGATAGTCTCCACCAGAAGGATATCAACACCACCATCCAGGAGCCCCCTGACCTGTTCAGAGTACGCCTCCACCAGCTCGTCAAACGCTACACACACACACACACACACACACACACACACGCAGACACACACACAGCATACACCATCAACACAACAGTCATCGTACTTATTAAAAGCATCATCTTTAATTATTATGGCCATCAACATAGTCTTTAGCCATCAAAACCACAGAGACAGGTTCTTACTGATGTTCCTGTAGTCAGGTCTCTCCACTGAGGGTGACACAGACAGCGTTTTATTGGTTGGACCAACAGCTCCTGCGACATATCTCTTCAAACCTGTCAACAACAATGACAACATCATTTTGATTTTTGCAATGCTCTATCAAACACTGCATTATTGGAGATCTATAGCTGATTCAGTGGTGTTTAACCGACTGCAGACCTGTCTGGGTGGTTACATCATCTGCAGCTTTCCTGGCAATCTCTGCTGATACCTTATTCAGACGATAAGCCTGGAAAAAAAGCACAAATAAAGTCAAACAACTCAGGAAAAAAAAAAGATATTCTGCTGCTAACAACTCTCCAACTTCACTAAAATTGCACTTGAAATGTCTTAAACATTGTCTTGGAGTCATGGAAAACCTGCAGGGCGTACCAGAGCTTCCAGTCCATAATCAGCTTGTGCTGTGCTTGTGCTGCTGAACGTGTTGGTCTCGATTATGTCTGCCCCAGCAAGCAAGTAATCCTTTAAAATAACATCAGATAGGCCCTGTCACACTGAGCTCAAATAAAGCTGACAGACAGAATGAACATCACAGTCCACTGCATGCTAAAACACTAAAACTTATGCATGTATATATACACACACACACACACACACACACACACATATTCCAGCAGAATTCAATCTAATCAAATCTGAAGCAAGTAAGAAGTGCTTACTGTTACAGTTTCAACTCAGAGCAGCATAGCTACAGGAGAAGATGTATGGTATCTTTAGTACCTTGTGGATACTGTAAATGACATCTGGCTGAGTGATGCTCAATAAGTCATTGTTTCCTTTTAAAGATTTTGGGTGCTCTTTGAACTCTTGACCTCTAAAGTCCTCTTCCACCAGATTACGCTGCTGGATCATGGTCCCCATCCCTCCATCCAAGACCATGATCCTCTTTTGCAGCACCTCCCTGAGTTCATCCTCTAGGGAAATCAGCCTACCACCTGCACCAACACAAACACATTTCATATTATTTTAGTGTTACGGAAACGTCTACTGCCGAGGGTGTCAATTATTACAGGCATTTTGTCTCATAATGCCACAGAGAGATCATCAAAGAATTACAAGTACACGCATGTCAACGCCTGGAGGCATTAACGCTCGACGAATGGATTTATGTGACAGTATTCTCATTAATAAATCCAGTTTATCCATTTTTGTTGGCACTCTTTTCCAGAGAAACTTAAAATGATCACTTCCACGTCAGAGGTCATTCCATACCGTCACGCCACAATCCTCCGATTACTGAACAGCTACTTTGACCATTACAGTATCTACTCTTAGTCTGGCGGCAGTTTAAAAAAACGATTTTCATTTTGACCAACTTCTCCCAGTCAACTTTCCACTGCGAGCGCCGTCTTCTAACCTCATTTTTAACAGTTCAGTGACGACGCTTCGCAAATTCTACTTTAGTTTCCTTATCTCAGTGTATAGTGGTATTCAATGACTTCGGATACACTGTAGAATATTTGCTATATTAGCTACACTAACGCCGGTTACTAACGGGGGAATTAAACAAGCTGTTCAAAAGCAACTGCAGGATATCCGACTTTCAGATTTTCTTAGGTGAATGGTAGGAATTAACTGAGAAACTTTCGAACGATATTAATATGCATATAACCCGATGAGTCCCATAGCGGATACATGAAAACTTGTGTTAGCTGTCTAGCTAAGTTTCAAGCTAACTTGGCCAGTTGCTTCCATACAGCTGTCCCCAGAGTGCATTTAACCCAGCTAAATGACTAGGTGGCTATCAGCGTTGAGAATCTGCCAGGCCGTCTCTGCACATGCTGACTTGTAATACTTAGTGAAAATTCTGGTCATTCTTTGAAGTCTTACCTGAATTAGTAGAGAACTGGTGCACTGTTGGAGCCATGTTATAAATTCGTATTTTTCTCAATGTAAATTTCACCCCGACACGCAAAAGCTGAAGAAGGGGCGATCTGAAGCAGAACAGATCAATAATGCCACAGAACTAATGTCATGTTGTCTGATCATAAAACTTTCTGCGGATTCAGTGCCCAGATCAGCGACATGGTCACAAACTCAATGAACTGCAACAAGTGTTCTCAGTACGCATGCGCGAAAATCGTTGTATAACCCCAAATCATAACTCAATAAGCACCTGCGATTGCAACATTCAAGTTAACATATCTCCCAAACAGGTGACATATAAAATGCTGTCTATGTCTTGAGTAAACGTTATTAGTTAAAATGACAAATTTATGTGAAAACGTTAATACCTGATGTCGAAATCGAGTTTAATTGCACACGTGGAAATCGAAAATGTGACGCAAATCCTTGCATTGCCCAAGTGAAGTGAGTTTTTTTTTTTTTCAAAATTCCCCTAAAACTAAAATAAAAAAAAAAACAGTCAAAACAAAACAAAACAAATGTTTGTTGTAAGACGGGGTTTATTCAAAATATGTCGTGTATACAATCTTTAAATCGCCACCATAATTTTTGACAGTTGTACACTGGTTGACAGAATACACGGTAAATGCTTTCCCTCTGATCCAATCTCAGAGCAAAACAAATTCCACAGAAATCCGAGTCTCTCTGTAACTGAGCCTGAGGGGCTTGTTAGAAAATTAAATCACTGAAGCCTCCAATTTAATCTCTAATTGGCAAATATTTGGGCCGGAAAAAACTGAATGGTAGTCTCTTTTTTTTTTTCTTAATTAGTAATATCTGAAGCAGACATTTCATGAAGATTTGCTGAAATACTTAGTGTATTTATAGAGCAGATAACCTTTCCTCAAATTTTTCAACTTATATGTTCAACATAGTTCCTTCTCCCTGGGGAGTAACAACTTATGTGTCTGAAATAAGTGTACACAAGAGAGAGCAAGCAAATGAGAGAGAGAGAGAGAGAGAGAGAGAGAAAGACAGAGAGAGAAGGAGACAAGGACAGAGACAGATACAGAGACAGAGAGAAAAGTAGGTTTAGAAGCATGTATGAGTATAATGCCTTTGAGTGCAGAGTGCAGCTAGAGGTCGCTTTCCCCGTAGAGGGCACTGGAGAAGGCAGTGTAGTCTAGGGCTCCAGGCACTCCGTCAGGCCCAGTGTAGAGGGGCATCCTGGAGATGCAGTACTCAGCCTGCTCCGGGGGCAGTTCTCTACGCAGTTCTTCAACCAGAATATACGGCTGTGGAGACCAGAGAATCATAAGTTACATCAGCCACAGTTATATTAGCTCTGCGTTTACTTATAATGTTCAAACAGCATTCAACTTTGCAAATCCTTTAGCTCACTCTTAATTTATTTCTTTACTTTTTTATCCCTCAAGCTCGTTCACATTGAAGAACAGACTGATATTCTGAGATAGATGAATCTGAGAAGAATTCAAATGCACACCTTATCTGCAGCCAGGATTCTGAAGGAAGCGACGACCTGCTCAGCCGTGTCTGTATCCCCTGTCTCACGAGTCATGAAATCAACAAATGACTGGAAGGTCACCAGTCCAGTACCGTTCGGGTCAACCAGAGACATGATGCGTGCAAACTCTGCCTCTCCCTGTACACAGAACAAAACTCATATATTGTCTGGAAGAGTCCATAACATATTTCAAACAGGGTTAAATTTGACTGACATACATCAGACAGGGATTAACAGTGGTTAGTTATCTTTATCCAGTGGAACAGTTAAAGAATGTTCCTACACTCTCTCCAAGATTTTTTTTTTAATAGAACTTACGACAGCTCTAAAAATAAGCGAAGGAATCCTTTTAATCAATATGAAGAACAACTGTATCTCAGCCTATAAAAATTCGGCGAGTTAAAAGCACACATTATGATTGTGTGAGTGTCTAATTTCTGTCCCTCAGTATCATGGTGCAGAATAGAGGTTGAGATGGCAGTCTGCCAGTCCCAGATGCTAAGGTCTCAGCCAGCTGCCCTCGGAACCACTCCGTCTCTGTTATCACACTGACAAACACACACAGCTGGAGTCCTACATCCTAAAACAGCACAGCACTGCACTCCACTAAAACCTGATTCCCCCTTATTCATACATGCAGGTTCTCCTCTCCATATAAATAACTGTTATGATTTAAAAATAAACCTGTCCATCTGTCATGCTGACTGTTAGAACAGCTAAAGGTAAAAAGAAGGCTCTTCAGGACAGCCAGTTGTATTCAAATAAATAAATAAATAATTAAATGAATAAATAAACAAATTAAGGGGGGGGGAATCGAAACTGGTATTGATAAATGTACTATGGATGTTTGAAGAGACTTTTGTAATATGACTAACAGTAATTGGATATATAACACACCACCTAGAATAAAAGACGCACTTAAAACTACACCTTCAGGTATGTTCAGACACAACATTCTTGTATAATTGAATGTAACACATCTTGCCAAAACCTTGGAAGGAGAAAGATCTTATCCATTATTTTTACCAGATCATAGCCCATAGAAATGAGGCAGGCCCGGAAATCATCTGTCTCCATCCCTCCTTTCTTCTTCTGCAAGGTGCAAAGAGAGAGAGAGAGAGAGAGAGAGAGAGAGAGAGAGAGAGAGAATGAGGGTAATTAATAAAAATGGCATGAACCAGGATGAACACAAACAACATCAGTAACAGTTTGGTCTTGTACTTTTAGAAGAACTAACAGAGTGTGTAAAGCATTAGTATTGTGTAAGGCCTGACAGAATCTGTATAGAGTGAGTATTTTTGTAATGTGCAGAGTTAGGATTTTTTGTAATGGGTGAGAGAGTATGTGGAATATTTTTTAAGGACTGTCAGACTGTGTATAAGTTAATGTTGTATGAGGACTGACAGACTGTGTATAGGTTAATATTGTATAAGTTAATATTGTATAAGGACTGACAGACTGTATAAGTTAATATTGTATAAGGACTGACAGACTGTGTAGAATTTTTGTAAGGAATGACAGAGTTTATAGAGTATTTTTGTTAGGGCTGAAAGAGTTTGTAGATGTATTTTTTACCCTGTCGAAGTGAGAGAAGGAGGAGCGGAACTCATTGATCTGCTGCTGGCTTATGCCCTTGGCATCACGGGTAAGGATTTGGGTCTCCACTTCATTGATGGTACGGGCGATGGTGGTGAGGAGGAGTTCCCAACCTACACGGAGGTGCTGCCATGATGCCATGGTAACAGAAAGAGCAAAGGTCAACACCACAGCACCATTCAACTAACATGAGTGTTTTACTTGGGATACAATATCTGAATTCATGAGCTAAGTGTGTGAAGCTGTGTACATCTGTATATGACCCACATGCAGATGTACCATTTTACTTTGATTTGTACAGTCAGAATGTTTATGGAGTGTGTGTGTGTATGTGTGTGTGCTACCTCCATGGTATAGTTGGTATGTTTGTTGTCAAAGATGAGAGACTCTTGTATGACTTGGTGGTCTCCCTCCAGTTTGTCAATGTTAGGTTTGTAGTTGATGATGACATGCTCAATATTCTTCAGCTGGTTCATATGGTCCTCCAGTGTTCCTCCTATATCAGCAGAGCTGTGGCCTATCTCCTGTCCAACCCAAACACAAACACACATATACCACAACTGGAGAATTACCACATTTTAAAGCGCACACACAAACACAAAATACGCTTAGCCTCAGGTGCTGTTTCATGAAGGTAAATGAAAACAGACACAAACTTCCAGAAGAAGCTCATTACACATCTGAGTGGTTTTGAAGAAAAATCATCACGGATGCTCGAGACAGATGTTGAGGGAAACAGGGACTCAATAATAATAGATATGAGTAAATTACAGTTTCAGTCAAATAGAACATGAGGTACCAAATTTGGGTTTCAGTAGCCCTGAAAGGGCAACCAAAGGAACTTGTTATTTGTTGATCCAGTTTGCAATTGTAATGAATTACAACAGGGTCTAAGCCCCACACTGGCGTGAGCTCATCGGTACAAATATCTAACAGAGAAACAGAGCGCTCCTATGCACTGTGATCCATAGCCACAGTCTCTCACAGTCTGTGCCATTGTCTGCTGCATTAATAAGCAGAACTCAGGTAAACGTTTGGTGTTGTTGTGTTGTGTTGTGTTGTGTTGTGCTGTGCTGTGTTGTGTCATGTTATAAGCGACCTCCATCCTGGTTTGAATCCAAGGTCCAATAACGTTGGCCTGGGCAGCAAACTGCCTCCTCAGTCTCTCATTAGCATGCTGCCGAGACAGTTCCTCCTGTAGAGCGCTGTCCCTCTGAGGCACCAGTCTCTTCACCTTAAAAACACAGAACATGGAATAAGCACACACACACACACACACCCACACACACACACAGTCCCTTTGAGGAACCATCTTCATCTTTTAACAGCATGAAGACATAACAGAGCTAATACATACATAAACAGAAAAAATGTCTCATACCACATACATTTTCTATAACTAAATCCTTAAGGTAAAGATTCCTCACGTTCTCATTGAAACATGCGTTGGTATGCAGTGCAGACACTGAACCAGGGCAGGACTAGTGGGCTAACTCATGTTCATGTCACTGAGTAACTGATGCTGTTTGTACCTTGTCCCACTTGAGATTGAGATCAGCAGGGGTGATGCTGGTGTAAGGGTTGCTAAGACTGGGTGAGATGCCATAGCTCTGTGCAATTTTCTGCACTTCGTTATGAATGCCCAGAATAGCCTGTCTCTCAGCGTCTGCCTCTGGAAGTGTAGCCTTGAACTGGTCATGGGCTGAGATCAGATTCTGAACAGAAGACAGAAAAACAGGTCAAGTCAAAATACTTCTACACTTTAACACGTCAAAGACATTTCATGTTGGCTCCATGAACGTTTGAGTGCGAGACATTATAACATTTTTAGCTAAATTCAACACTTTTCACTTTGTTTAACAATAGTGATGGACTCTTAACACAAAATCAAATTTGTAAAAAGGGTCAAAGACTAATTTTGAGTTATCACCAGATGGATGAGTAGCTGGACCGCATAAACAAAAGCACTCAGCCAACAAAAAACTAACATGGTTATTTCAACCAGCAGCTTCGCACTGAAGAACAGGTGAAAAGAGAGAACGAGGGAGATGAAGGAAGAAGAGAACAAGACCTGAATCTCATCCACAGAATGGACCATAAACATGTCTTGCAGGTCCTCCATGGCTCCTTCCATCCAGTTGTTGAAGGGGGCAGATCTCTTTGCAAACTCCAGGAAAAGCTGATCAATGGTCTCCAGCAACTTCTCTGTTCTCTTATGAACAAATGCACACATGGTTCACAAAGGTAACCACACTTCCACTGACATACATTTCATATCTCTGTGATGTGTGATATAGAATGACTTTAGGTCTATTAATGTCTTAAACAGTTGTCTACCAATGTAGGTGCCTGAATTTTTGACTTGGGCTTTCAAGTTAAACGGTCAAAAGAAAACAAGCACAACAAATACTAAATGCAACGATGCTGTATCTTTCTCCTTTTTCTCACAGATACGAGACTAAGTTTTAAAATTAAATTTGTGAATGAAATATACTAATGCACATTCCTCTAAATGCACTTTCTAACTCCAAAACATTGGTAGAGTGTTGCTAGTTTAGGACGTGTCGGGTCAGATTAACAAATATCTACCTGACCTCAGTTCATCTGACACTGCCTCTCATTCTAACACATTTACAGGGGCACCAGAGGTTCACTGGATCAGTTCAACTACCAATCCTAGTCAATCCCAGTAACTTTCTCAGATACACAGCTCTCAAAGGAGCTTAGCACTAGCCAATGACCTCATCGCTAAAGCTAGAGTTTGAGCTAGCAATCAGACGCTCATCATTGCATGGCTAATTGTGCCTCCCCAGTGGGCTGTAGTAATTTTGTCTCTAATTTGCTGCCTTGTTTGAATTATGAACTATGATTCAGAATGTTCAAAGAGGCATAACTCCTGTCTGACCTACACCGCCAGTGAGGTCACTAGGCTAGAGGGTACAGAAGTTTTTTTTATTTTTAAGCCACAGAGGGTTATGATTTTGGGTGTTAGGCAGCTCTCTGGAATGCTGCGTGAAGTAGCATACCTCCAAAGCTTCCCGCCTCTTTTGGGTGAGCGTTCCCAGTTGGTCCCACTGGTCGCAAATCCTCTGGCATCGTTCATTAATGGTGGCAGAGGCATGGTAGTCCAGTTCACTGCAGACAAACACACATTTATTTATGCTTCCTTCCCCTTTTACTCGCTTAATTTCACCTCAAAAGTTACATATGAGTCATCTGTCCGCCTGCCGAGGAAATTGACACCAACTGCTTCCAGTTTCTTCACTAAATTAGACATGATGCCAATAGAGCCACCCACAGCGGTAACAAATAAACGAAGCCCAGGAAAATATTTCTGGCTTTTCATTAAATAATCACTGAAGTTCATTCAGCGAAAAAGGTCATTCAGATGTCATCAAGCTGATGATTTGGTACATTCAAATGCACTGGTGCAATGTTAAATGAGGGGAACGTATTCACTGAACGTCAGATGAATTAGTGCATTCTGTACAAACCACCACAAAGTGTAACCTCCTGACCTTCTGCTCACGATAGTGAGTCTGACTAAACAATGACCCCACAACAGGAATCACCTCATGTTCAAAGTGCATCTGCCAGCAAGGCAGAGGAAAATCCATACTCTCCAGCAACTCACCTCAGCTGAGAGAGGAATGATGTAAGGAGAGAGAAAGACAGAGAGAGAGAGAGAGAGAGAGGGAGAGGGAGACAGCTGTTATAATCAGGAGCCCAGCAGCTGTGTTGTCCTGATTTTATGGAAATAATTTATCAGCCAAAGATGTATTACAAATGAAACACTTCTACATTCTTTTATTGCACCTTTCACACACACGCACACGCACACACACACACACACACACACACGTTTGTATTCACATCTTAATGTAATTGAAGAATAATATATTCCTTGATCCATATCTTCATATCTTCCTGTAATTAACGAATAATTATCTAACCCTAACGCTACCCCAACCCTAATTCAAAGCTTCACTCTAACCAACACGTCACTAAAACATGGCGTGCACACACACACACACACACACACACACACACACACTTATCTCCGGACTTCCCCTCTGAGTCAGTAGCTGAATCCTGTTTGTCATTCATTTCAATAAGCCACAAACTCCACATTTTCCATTCTCCAATAAAAGGGACACAGGTTCAGAGGGTTTTTAGTGCTATACACCAGAGAGAGGGTCAAAACAAGTAAACATTCACAAGCGTTCCGAATGCCACAACTGTGTCCCTATACTACATAAACGGCCTGACTGAACTGACAGAACGAGAGAGAGAGAGAGAGAGAGAGAGAGAGAGAGAGAGAGAGAGAAAGAGAGACAGAGAGGGAGGGTAGACTGGCCTCCCAGCCACCTGGCAATACCCGAGAACACTGTGAGCCACTCAAGGTCATCCAGCTCTCCGAGGGCACGGGCAGCTCTTTCTGGGTAACCTGAGAGAGCACGCGTGAGAAACGAAGAGCACACCTCCCCCACGGCAATGTCATGGGCTCTGATACAGCCTGTCATTTACCATAGTCACACAGGTCAATATTATTTATCTTATCTGAGAGCCTCCACTATCTGCTCCTGTCAGCCACAACAAGGTCATGCCCACCACTCTGTTTGAGCTGGGTTCACTGAATCACACCACAACAAAGTACCACGGGACACTTCCCCTATGGCCTGTGTGTGTGTGTGTGTGTGTGTGTGTGTGTGTGGCACCTCTGGGGAAAATACAGAGGTACTGTGTGCTATTACAAAGAGAGGAAAAGCAGATAAAGAGACAGACACATAAATGAGAAGACAGACAGATACATAGAGGACAGACAGATAGACATTTAGATATTTAAGTAAAACCATTTTTTCACAATTAAAACATTTTCATGGACTGATTTTCTACACTGATTTTCATTCAAATTCAATCCATTTCAGCTCAAAGCCTTTTTGTTCTGATACACTGACAGCATAATTGTAGAGGACTAAAACAGAAGAGGGGGAGTGACAACAGGTTGCCTCCTGGGGTGGCATGGGAGTCCTTAAACTTTGACACAGACGGCACGCAGGTTTGGCCAGCGTTCCTGTACAGGGTTCTCCACAAATAGACAGCTGACTGCACGGCCTGGTAGTGTGGGGGGACGGGGTGGAGGGCTGAGTGGCAGGGGTGGTGGGAATGGGAGTGACCAGAGTCTTGCTCCACGTCATACATCAACCCTCTCTCTCTCTCTCTCTCTCTCTCTCTCTCTTTCTACTTCTCTCTCTCTCTCTTTCCTGTCATAGTCCCCAGTGCAGTGTTCTCACAGAGCAAAGTGGACAGGTGCCCTGGCACCATTACAGGCCAGATTTAGAACAATACAACCCAGAGAGGGCACCTCTAGATCCAGCTTCTCTCCAACAGTATGTAGACAGGCAAAACAGTCACCGCACTGTTTTATAGTTTTTGGCAAGTGCGCTATGACAGGTTTGTAACCATTTATAACACCTTCATCAACACTGCACCAACGTATAAAACCCAGTATGAAATGTAACCTATTGTAATGTCGACATTTACGTTATGTACCGGTTTTCTAATTTGTACTTAAATTTGCTTCGTTCTCTGTCATTTAGGACAATGTTGTGACAGTTTCAGGGGGCAACCACCTTCATAGAAATGTCAAAAAAAGCATAGTTCTGTTCTGGTGATATGTGCTAAAAATGGCCTCAGTCTAAACTTTTGACAAGCCAGTAGCTTTAGCCTTCTCTCTCCCTACTCTAATGTATGAACTGTACTTTAATTAATGTCGTTAGGTTGTTTGAAAATTAGATTTTTAATTGATACTACTTCGAGACAGCTGAAACTGTCCTAATTAAGTCACTGTGAGGGATTTTAAAGCAAACATAACTAATTTCAGACAGATTAAGCTTTGGTGCTTCCGACAAGGTAATGAGGAGCTAAATGAGTTGAAATATGCAAATGCATTGGTGCTTTGCAGATGTGATGAAATTGCCCACACTTTGGATTGCCTGCCCTCACATGTTAATGTATTAACTTCATGACCACTAGATGGGCCCATTTAAACCGCTGTCACCGTTACTGTATGGAGACAGATATAAAAACACCTCACATGAAGTCTCTCACAAAGCTGAAAATAAAAAATATGCTTTAGATTTTTTGATGATGAAGCTACTGATGAAATGTTTATAGATGTTACAGTTGACATTGTTTGGAACACTTAAGTTTATTTTGTTTATATTTCTCAAAAGTTGCTGTTACAAAAACCCAAAGTGACTTTTTTGGGCACAATGCTAATCAGCAAAACACACTACTACTAAAAGGTCAAGAGTTTCATTTTTTAACTATGCTCTCCACTAGCATAGCAAGCATTATGGCCACTGTGTCAGTAACTCAGTGCTGAATCTGTGACTAGCATGTCCCAGTGACACACAGAGCCTGGTGAATTCTGGGAACATACTTGAGTTCCTGTGCAATGGCTGCTATCTGCTCCACACGGTCCTGGTGTGCAGCCAGGTCACTCTCAAAGGCCTCGTGTCTTCTCAACAAGGCTCGAACCTCAGTCAGAGACGCCGATTCATAGTCCCTCTGCAGAAGCAACTGCTCTTTACCTGCAATAACAGCATCAATTCAGGATGTGTGCATGTGTGTGTGTGTGTGTGTGTGTGTGTGTGTGTTTTTGGGAGAGTGAAGGGGCACCCTCAAATGAAAATGATCTTTATTGTTTCAAGCTCATAACATTTCATATGGACTGAAAGCTGGACTGAACAAAAAGGTTGTTAAATGGTAGGTTTTTCTGGTAAGTTGAAATTTCATTGCACCATAGTGTCCTCTACCAAACCGACTGTGGAGCTCACACGGAAAGGAGTAGGCATGTCTGTGGTTTTCTGACCTTCTGACCAGCCCTCATGGGTGGCAGCTTTCTGACGAAACTTCTCGGCCAGGTGATCGAGACGCTCCAAACGTCGCAGTTCCCCAAGCAACCACTCCTCATAGCCTTTCTCTGCCTGCTCCAGACCCTGCCATGCACCGGTGATGTCCTAGCCACAACAACAACAACAGCAACAACAACAACCACAACATTAGTAACAGCACAACACAAGCAACTACATATGAAAACACACAACATTATAACAGATCAAAACAAACTACCTCAATACAACTCAGTTCTGTGTCATTCTAAGTTAAGTTACGTTCAGTTACATATGATAGCACACAAGCTAACATAACTATGTGTCCTTAGTTCTTTTAATCACGTAAATACAAAAAAGAAACCACAAATTTGGCACATTTACAGTAGTCCATATAATCAGTTGTTATCATGTCAGTTATTGAACCCACAAAATCAGTTAAATTGTCGATGCACAAATCCTAGTATCTCAATGACACTTCTCCATCAATCCTGTGACAGAGAACTTGGCGAGCTTGGTTTAAAGCAAGTCCTCCCGTTCTTAAAGAGAGGTTATAGAAGTCATAAAGGTCAGGGGGTTCACTCACAGACACCATCTTGCCCTCGGAGGGCATGAACGCAGGTCGGTTGCTGATGCGCAGTTTGGTCTGCAGCGTGTTGAAGCTGATCTCCAGCTGGCATTTCTCCTGCACTTTGGGGGGTTTGTGCATGCGCCTGTAGTCCCTGAAATCCTCCAGCTTACGCCGCATGGCTGCCATGCTTGTCTCTGCAGAACGGTTCTCCAGCCATGGGGTGGTCCGACGAATCCACTCCAGAAGCTACAAAGGGCAGGATCAGAGAAAAAAAAAAAAAAAGAATTGCTGGACACAAAGATTTCATTCTTTTATCTCAAAGCCACAGAAACTTTCTGACAGACTTTCAAAGTCTTAAGTGACTTTATCTAGTTTATATCAGAGTCCAGCGAAAAGAATACAAATTGAAAAATGATGTAAGTAGTTGAGCTTTGTTGATTACATCACTGGCCAGTTTCTCATAGTCCTCCATCAATTTCTCATTCTCCTGGTTCACTCCTAACACCTTACAGATCCTGTTAGCAGCCGTCTCCGCCTGCGGGAACACAATCAGCACAACCAAAAGACGTTTATGCAACAAATACCAGTGACACAAAATAATGGAAATCATTATGGATTCAATTTTTGCCAGTTGCAGTGAATGTTTATGTAAGTTAATGGTATTCAGTTGCCAATACCTGACAGCTTTAACTATAACATCTCTGCTATGACAACAAATTGCCTTTAGGTGGGGTTTAGGTGGGATTTAGAATTTAAATTTGAATTAAAAATTTTGAATTTGAATTTTACAATAAAGATGTCTCCAGCAAATTTCTGTGAACACTTGAAGGTGCTCACAGAGAAGCAAAAGTGATGGTGGTACCTGTTCAGCTCCAGCAAAGGCATGATAGAAACAGGACACATATGTCATTATAGCCCTCTCATCTGGTTTTGGGGTGTTGATGATGTCTGAAGAGAAAAGGGAGAAAGGGGAAAGGGGGAAAAAACAGTGGGACAACATTTCACTGCCAATGTCTCGACATTGTGCGTGATGGATAAACACTTGAACTTGAACTTGAACAATATGACCGGTAGGTATCTGTGCCATCTGGCAGGAAGTGTTTTCTAAAAATATGTGCACCCTGGCCGGGTAATGGTCTTCGAGAGGACTGCACTAGGATTTTGTTCTAGTCATGATCGTACTCGTCTGTGTCTAATGCTGAAGGGTCCCCTCAATACATTAATATCTGAATTAAACTGATTATAAGATTAACTGAATAGTGCTGGAACAGCAGCCTGATTGCATGACAACTTTCCTGTAGGAGGACTGCCTACCCCTGACGTGTACAGAACAGAGGGGCGGTGGCCGGGAGGACTTTCCACAACCTTCGTTTGTGTGGAAAAAGAGAACTGAACTGCTTACCCTCTGGGTCCAACATTTTTGGGATGTCGAGATGTTTCTCTGCAATTTCCAAAGCTAGATTCAGATTACCCACAGGATCATCCTACAATATAGAGGGCTGGTCAATGTCTGCAGCACCTTTACCAAAAACTAGGTCATTATTAGTCAAATCCAAGAAAAATGAATATAGTTTTACAGTAATTACTGTGGAAATAAAGCACTTCATTAATAAATGTGCATTTTTAATTTAGTGTTTAATACAGGATTGGCTCATTATGAAGGTTACTGAAAATAGTCTAGAATTTCCATTCAAACTGGGTTATAAAGAGAGGTGGAACTGTTTCACAAACTTCAATTTACTGGCTCTTGTTAGCAGTAACCCATGCAAAAGAAATGACGTAAATTATCTGACATTAAAATACTTCGGACATGAATAGGTTAAAAAAAAGATAGAGAGAGAAGCAATTTCAACTACAAATCGCATTCATTCAGTCATGAATGTTTATTTTCTGTACGCAAAGAGCTGAAGATTTGTATCATGGCTTTTGTTGGTGAGGTAGAACGTCCAAAGTCCAGTGAGTGGGAGAGCCTTGTACCTTTACAAAAGTCAACATCACAAGCCAATTCAGCTGCCTGTCATAGCAAGGGTAATCCTGGGATCTCCTCTGGGTTTTGGCTCGCGTTACCGAAAATGCTATTCCAGCCTGTGACACAGTCTTCCTGTCCTCTAACCTTCTCCCCTGACACTTATTACAGACAAGTCTAAACACTGAAGGTCCAGTGCAGTAGGACAAACCATGACATGAAACTAGACTCTAAAAATAACTTAATCATCAACATATCTCATAAATGTATTATATTTGTAATTATGATGTTGGTTAAATTAATAACGGTTCAGAAAAGATAAAATAGCAGTTGTGTTAGGATTTTTTTTAATGTATGGTCCCACTTTTTATGCTATAAAACGAATAAATGGCAGGGACTAACATGCATGTGGAAACAAGCGGTCTCCATTAGAAGAGTTGGGGCTTTGATTGCTTTTCTGAGACAACCCTCTCTATGTGGGTTAGTTTGGTCAGCAGGCTCTTCCCATGCACACCCAACACACTCAGGTCCGGCAGACCTTGTTGAGTTTGGAGTAATCGATCAAGTCAGGACGATGTCTGTGTATGAGAGCACAGAACGCCAGACCGTCTTTCCAGCTTCATTTGCACGGAAACGAAATCAAGAGGAAAACACATGTTAAAAATGATTTTGTGTACACGGCAAATTGATTTAATGTGCTTCAGTATCATGCCCGGTTAGGATCACTGTGACTGATCCAACAGTATTTCTCAGTAAATTCTCTTTAGGCTGTGACGAGGGACTACAGTGATAGACCCTCATGGTCCCCACAAAAGCCAAAAGTCTATTGCTAATGTCAGCATGAGACATCCAAATAGACTGTCCCCACAGAAAAAGTCTATCCACAGGGTGGCCACTTCTCCTGAAGCACTAATCAATAGCCAATTGATTGTTGTGCTGAAAGAGGCAGAAATGCTAAATAAGATTTTATTGTAGCTCCACAAAGAGAACAGTGTGGATTCTTTAGATGCCCTTTTTCCCCGAAAAGATCTATCTAAGCGATATTGGACAAGCAATGAAAACTCCTCATTTCAATCTTCTTGCAATCTTCACACCAAATGATACACGTGTTTCTATTGAATACTAAATGACCATATGAAATGTAGGCAGTGAATTTGAACACATCATTTAATCAACCAGATACCTTTGACTTTAATCTAAAAGTTTAAAACAGATAAAATGCTGAAGAACAGCAAGCACAAAATAACCTGAGAAAATCATACTTCGTTGCACCTAAAAAAGTTAAAAGTTGTAACAAGCAACTGGAATTTTTTCAGGTTATGTCAGTACTTCCATTTCATTTGATCTAACCTAACAAAAGACACACATTTTTATTTTCCATTAATGTGAAGAACAAATGAACTTCAAATCAACCACAGCCTTATTTGTACTCTGTACCAATAACAGATAAAATGTATAAACTACACCAAACAGGTCTATCTTGGTCTTTTAGACTTGGGTCAAAATGTATCTGTATCTGTAATCTGTAGTAAGCAGAGCTGAAACTCTATATGTAATAAACCCAAAACATTAAGATGGGACTTTTGATTTGGTACAATGCTACTGTAAAAAAATTTCACTCCAAGTCTAAAATTATATAGCAGTTTTAATATAATTATTAAATGGCCACATTCAATAGAATATATAAAAGATTGCACTGGTATTCCATTACCTATATGCCCTAAAACAAGGTACATGTTTTTGCTCATGACACACAAGGTAAAGCAACTCAAGTAGCAAATGTTAGCTATTTCAAAATTCTTAATAGACAACTTCGTTTTGGCAAAGCTATTGTTGATTAGCCAGGAAATGTACATTTGCCATAGCTATGTTTTCTGCTGTACCTATATAAAGTACACATATATTTGCTTGACAGACATCAGTACTGACCTGCAATGGAAGTTTTGGACGTTGACGTTCCTATAGGGGGCAGTCTTCCTTTGACACCACAGCAGGAGGCCTTCCTTAGCGGAGGTTTCTGCAGGAGAGCCAGGGTTTATTTAACACTGAAAGAGCTGGGTTAAAATGCAGTTACATTATTCGAAACAGACACATGCCTGTTTACCTTCCACTGAGATGTCCTGAATGGCAAAGCGGAGGATGATGGTCCAGATCATACCCAGAGTCATCTTTACATTCCCATCTACTATCTCTGAGGAGCAAATCAGATGTGTCATGTGTTTTAACAATAATTTCACCATGAGACTAGAGTCTGTCACATTATGCCTTGTCTTAAAGCTATGTTTACATTAATCAGTTCATAGCACCTCCTCTGATCTTTACAGATTAGACATTTGAGATTGACAGCCAATTGACCAGCAATGACCCGTTCTCCCAACTGGGAGAATCTCAAGAATGGTCAGTATTAAAAAGTCAGAGTCTCCTCATTGGTCAAATTGCTCAGGTCTTATGTTTTTGAAGATACTAAGATCAAGTTCACTAAGAGAATCTAAGATTATTTACTAATGGGAAACTACTGAACATAACCTAAACACAGTGCTGGTCACAGGGTCCACACAGTGCTCGGGCAGATTGAGCATTTTGAGACTGAGCACCTTTGTCTGTTTCAGTTGAAAACCAAATTTTTTAAACTCTACACTTAATAATGAAGAGATGCCATCATACCCTCTGCACCAATTGACACCAGCTTCACTCCTTTGCTTGTGATGTAATCCAGGGCTTTGTTGACATTGGCTATTTTGTGAAAACGCATCTTTCCTCTGTCTGGTTTAGGCAGTCTCTCACCTATAAAAGCAACCAAATGCTGTGTACAACAACTAACGTCTGTAAAATAACAATAAAAAATAAAAAATAAAAAAAAAAACCCAGCCAAATGAACGTGTTCATGCATACCAGAAATGACCTCCAGGAGCAGCATGAGTTTAAGGCCATTTCGAAAGTCTTCCTCAATGTTCTCAATCTGAGTGCCGGCTTTACGCAGATGGGAGTTACACCAGGCTGTGAAAGTCTGCAATATGTTGGGAGCATACATAGAAAGATTTAAATCAGAAGAGGGAAAGAGGGCATCAGCATATGATTGTATTCAATCAAATTGCAGTATTTTTTTTCTTGGTTAAATTTCGATTAATTTCTTCACCAACACTAAATATACACTAAAGAGACAAGTCAGTCATTTATATTTAGACTCCTATGTCAGTAATACAAGAGGGAGCAGAAATTTGAATTTGACTTTAAGACATGTTGGACTGGGCAAGTTCAGTTTGTTTTTTCCATTAATGGATTTATCGTTACAACTCAAAACAAAGGTGCGTGGTGCGTCATGTCGGCGTACGGAGCATTTGTTCCGTTAGGTGACGACCGTGTCGAAACTCTCTCTCTCATATATTAAGCATGGTGCTGAAATGACAGCGGGCTCAGCACTCAGGTTCGCATACCGTGCACAAAGAAGAATCTGTCAATCGTGAGCCACTCTGATAGAGGTTGGACAGCAGCGCTCTGGATTGCATTTCAGTATCTAAAATGGGCCTGTAATGCCACATGGTGCGCTCTCACGCTATTTGCTCACGGGAAAAAGTGGTTCATACCAGGAAATAACCAGGACACAGCAGGTTACCACCGCCAACATGCTGTCAAATGCTTCAGCCGTCACGTCAGTACACTTTACCCGTGATAAATCTAAGACTGGAGAAGTTTGTCTTGTACCGTGGACTGACATCAGTTTTGCCACTTCTCTTGCAATGGTTGAGGTATTTGGACAGAGAGTGCTGTTCCTAGATCAGACTTAAAAGAGCATTTCGACCAGGCATAATAAATCTGTAAACTCCTCCTAAGACCATTGTCCCCACTGTCTGTCATCTGAGACTATGAGAGTTGGTCGGTCCTTTCATCATGTCAACAGTGGGCTTCCCAAAAAAGTGATCAACTAGCCTAGTGCATTAGACCAACCCAAACAGTTTTGTAGAATATAGCCACGGTGTTAACCTTGAACATCTGTTCCCTTGAGTTTGGCTGGACTGACATTTCCATTCATTTCCACAAACATTAATGGGTAAAAATACAACAATATTAATTGTAATATTAATACTAGCACTGCCACTACTGTTACCTTGATCACTAACCACTATTACTGCCATTGTCACTGCTTTTACTAGTAATAATAAAAAGAAGAAGAAGAAGAAGAATAGTTGAAGTTTATTGATCATATCTCATTCCTAGATCTTCAGCTTTATCAGATGCATTTCATATTAAAAAGTGATACATCTTGTCAGTTAAGGCTGTGAAAGAAATTTGAAAAAGTATCATGTGAAGAACATTGTCCAAAAACATCATCTACTATTCAATGTCACTGGAAAATCACTTCTCGTGTCACTCTATGCTTCTGAAAGAATTCAGTGTTGCTAGCTTTTTAAAAACACAATGCTAGAAAAAGTAACTTATAAAGTGAAAAAAAAAATCTTTTTGTTAAGAAGTATTTTTATGTAATGCATTTTAAACAGCTTTTTAAAAATTAAACAAGGACTGTTTAAAGTCAAATCCAGTACTCTACGCTATCAAATGTGTGACAAATGGTACATTTCTGTGTTCTGCTTCTAACCTCATTGACCCATTGTTCAGATCAGGACCAGTTTTAGAAATGAACCGTGATGCTTTGGCAGACTGCAGGACGAGTGTTGATGGAGGGAGTTCTGGCAAGTGTCACTCATTTTGCCTAAGCTACCAGCCCAAGTCTGGGCACAACAATAGCAACAGGTGTTTCATCTCACCAAGTCTGGTCTTTGATATAAACCTACTGTATGTGTGAGAGAACCCTGAACCCTCTTTAAGGCCATCACCATTACATGCACTATCTCTGAGGTATCACGCTCAAATTTCACACAGGAAAAACTGTAAACTGTAAAAGAGGCTTTCCTATGTGGAAACAACACACACACACACACACACACATACACAAGCACACACATTTTTAATTTAATGGGGTCTGCTGGTTCTACAAATAGCTCATTAGACAGAGGGACCTTAGGCATAACAATAAAGTGTCTTAAAATACACTCACTTTGCTTTGAAATTTGAACCTTTGATTCCACCTGAACCTTGTGAGTGCCCTCTTCCAATAACTGACATAAACCTTTGATAATGACTATATTATGGCTTATTATTTGATCTTTTCACTTAGACATATTTTGTTCATTGTTAATGAAAATGACCACGAACTCAATATCTCAATAACTGAAAATAGTTGTTGAGGTACTGGGAAAAAACAAAACAAAACCTTTATTTATTTATTTATTTTCTGTGAGTTAGAATTTGTACTGAATAAACAATGAACTAGTATGCATATTTAGTTAACAATGACCTAAATCCAAATTAAATCTTGCAAAGTTTTCAAAGAAGGACATAGTATGACACTAAACCTCTGAAGACAGTAAAGCAGTATACAATCTCATTAATACATATCTTGTGTCTTGAACTGTTTTAAACGAACACAAAATAATTAAGTCAAAGCAGCATCAAGTAAACTGGCTCAAAGAATACTTCTGTACATAGCATTCATTTCAGCAGGACTGATGTTTACTTGGTGCTGTTAAACAGTTGCCTTAAAGTAATTAAAGACAGCAGTTGAAAAGGTGAAAAGGTAAAGGTGTATGCCTCAAAATGAATTCCAATTCAAGGACATTGGATTAGTCAAGAGTAATGCCCCCCAAAGTCCCACAGTTAAATTTAGGTGTAGACTCCATTCTGATCCAAAGCACGTCATCATGTGTTAGCGAGCATCTGTTGACAGTCCACATACCAAACGAATGGAAAGCCGAGAGGGCCGCTCGTTATTGCGTGCTATTGTTAGTGGGTGCCCACCGCGTCCCCCGCACACACACACACACGGGGCTGGGCATTTTACAGTTCTAATGACAGCTGTAACCGTTATCTAAACTCTCACTTCTAACAAGATCACGCAACAGGGTTAGTTAAGAAGGGCAATATGTTTATAAAAGATAAGTCTCGTACGACATAAGAGTCTAGATACATAAACCACTGATAACCTAAAATTAGGGCGACTGAATGCAATTAAAGATGTGTCCACATGGACTAACCTTCCTCTGCTGTTTCTCCCATGCTGGGTCCAAGAGGAGATCCCTGTCCCACTCATCCTCCTGCATCATGTACACCTCTTGATCGTATCCATTGTTGTATTGCATCGTTTCCACCTGGGTCATCATTATGCCGTCTGGGCCGGAGAGCTAAGGTAGAGGAAATAAAGCCTGTTTGTTTTGCTTAGTCGAGGAGTTTCCCGATTATTTGATGCTGGCTGCAGTGTGGGCTGTGCTAAGCAACCTGTCTTGTGTGTCCTCCCACCACTTGTCCGTCCCTCGTCCCCCTTGACTGCTCTGCTGCAGTTGACCCTAACAGGCTGGTCGTATCAATTAATAGTGACATATCACGTGACTAAAGCTCAACAGGTCCGCAAAACCTCCTTACCCAGTCTATGATGGAGAAAAAAAGAGAAAAAACAAGCAAACAAACAAACAAACAAACAAACAAAAAAACAAATCGACAAAGAACTGAACTGATATTTTTATACTCATGAAGCATGGTTATTTCAGAACACAGAATATTTATTTAGATCTACAGTTGCTTCTTAAGTGAAGAAATTCATGTGGTCTAATTATAATATTGAAATTGATTCATTATCAGAGTTGTATCAGAGTTGTCCGATTTTAAAGCAAAGACTGTTTCTATATTTTAGATATAAAGCTTAACTTTTTTTTTTTTTTTTTTTTTTTTTTTTTTGCGAATTGAGCCCAATCCATTTTTCTGTGGTTGACTGATTAGAGATGAACGTCCCCCAAAGACGTTGCAACCCGATCGATAAAGGACATTTTCTGCGTCAATTGTACGCATCCGGGATTGCATGAATGAAAATGTTACAGCAAAGGGCGGAGTTGCGATCGTTGCTAGGAAGCGGCATTACCGCCGTTACCGCTGATAGAAGCGGGAGTCAGCTAACAGTTAATCGGAAGGTGCAGTAGAAAATAGTGCACTGTCATAAGTAGTACATATCCTTACCGATGACTGAACCTGTTCTCTGACATTATAGACAGTTTCTTTTATGCAATTCAGAACACCGATATTTTTTTCTGTTCTGGACGTGACACCACTTGCCTGAAAGAAAAAGAGCAAAAGGTGAGAGTGATGTGATGGCTAGTCTGGCTACGTTAGTTCAACAAGTACAGAGCTTTACTGAATGGGAACACACTGCATATCGTTGAAACACAGGATAACATTGACCAAAATATGAATGTCCGTACCAGGTTATCGAGATACTGACCCATATTTTTACTACCTTGAACTTTTTAAGAAGTGTTATCTTTTTACATCACGTGCCTTTTTTTAATAACAGTTTAATTAACAGTCATTCAAAAGTAATGGAAGGCTACGAGGACTTCTGTTCCCGGAGCCTCGAAAGGCTTCAGCAGGAGAGGAAACTTATGTTCACCCAGCAATCCACCTGCAAGCAGGCGCTGTCCACCTTCAGATTCAATGGGAGACATTTGCTTTTGCCTATGGTAAGAGAAATGCGTTACCACATCCAATGCGTTCATTTACTGTCAGTCCGGTTTGAATGACTGAGTGAGACAGTGCTTTATCATTTTCTGAACTGGATATGATGTAAGCCTCACTGTAAATAGAGTGAAAAACAGAAACACTTGAAAGTGCCGTATTTAAATTGCAGTAAACATGCCCAAGGATGAGCAGACAGAGTTTGTGAATAAGCTGTGGTTGCATTTTGAACGACTTTTCCACTGTTTTCTTTCTTTTTTTTTTTTTTTTTTTTTTTTTTTTTTGAACGTCAGTTAGTCAGCACAGAATAAGTCACGGCGCGCGCGTGCGTGCTTGCGCATGTACGTGTGTTTTTGTGTGCACTCTCGCGAGTTCAAACCCGAAACCTGATTTTTGTGTTTTATTTAGTGCACGTGGTGTAGTGTACATCACATGAGCTTGTTGTGCCCAGTGTCCCACTGTTGCATGGTAACTACATTAACACAGTAGAGTGATCATTTGTCAACACAGTAGTGAGTTGTAAAGACATGCTCAGAGTAACTGAGACTGATTGAATACACACACACACATACTGACAGGACCTCACTGTGATAGCATGACTGTTGAATCCTGAAGAGGAGTCTCTACCAACAAAGGTACATTTATTTCTATTTTCATTTATTCCTACTATTCACAGACAAATAGGACTATACATATAAATAATATATGTGTGTGTGTGTGTGTGTGTGTGTGTGTGACTGAGAGTGACCAAAACCAATGCAACAAAAAACAAAAACATAAGATGATCTAGCGTCTTGGTGTCTTAGCATCTTGTAATTTCCATTCGTGCACACACACACACACACACACAAATATATATATATATATATATATATACACACATACATACATACATACATACACACACACACACATACACACACACACACACATATATATATATATATATATGTGTGTGTGTGTGTGTGTGTGTGTGTGTGTTACCATAAACTGCCTTGAAATTTGCTGGTAAATTCAGCATGGTAATTTGTAGGTTGAACACTGTGAGACAGAGGGAAAGTTTAATTGTGTTGCTGTATTTTAAACCCAACATCAGAGGAGACTTAGATCAAGGCGTTTGCACGTATAATCGCTGGTTTCAAATGACCATGTTGTTATTTTCCACTCCAACTGAGCACAAATGGAAATTACCAGATGCTGAGATGCCAAGACGCTAGATCATCTTGTTTTACAGTTACTGTCAGATACGCCCAACTGCTGAAATTATCAAGATGTTCTTGTACCAGCTTCAGTATGTGGTTCATGGTTTCTTGTAGTTTACTTGGCACAACTCACCAGTTTATATTATATGATCTATACATATGGCTAGAGGTAGGGGTAAGTGTCTGTTGAGAAACACATCAGTGTTTCACTTTCCAGTATGACTGGTGATCAAGGAAAATATCCGATTTTCATCGTCAGAAATGGTTGTATTGATCTTGGTGTGTGCATGTGTAGCTCAGTGAGCAGCAGCGTGTGGAGATGGCTGAATTACGGAGATGTTCGGCTCAGAGAGAAGCAGAGTGGCGGCAGGACAGGTCAAGCTCCCTCCTGGCTCGAGTTCAGCACATCCTGGACAGAGTACAGGTTAATCCTTCAGCCTCAACACATTAGCCTAACATTCACACCAACATTCACACTATACATCTGCTTCACAGCTTTACCTCTCGTCCTGTTGCCTCGGAGCTATTTAGAAATGAGATAATATTATCAAGTTATGCATGGAAGTGCATTTATCAGTTAGGGGAAGTGCATTTTGGTTTAGTAAGCAAGTAAGATCTTCAAAGCTTAGAAGGTTTGGTCTGCATCTTGTAGCTGGTTAGCTGCACTACAGTGTGAGATGACTAAGTATAGGTTATGAACGGTTTAGAGAAAAACTTTTAAGGACAAAACATTCAAAGGGTAGTTTCACGTAGAGTCGCCCTGTCACCATGACAGCACTATGGTGAGGTTACTGGATTATAAGCTTGGTCACACTCAGGCTCCTGCTGACACGCCCCCTTTCAAACCCAAATTTCTAAAGTGAAAATGCACTCACATACAGGCTGTCTCACACCAGTGAAGGCTCACTGTTACACTTCCTGCTGTTTTAAGGCAGAATTACCATTCCCCTGAGAGACACACCTGAAGCAGGTGGCCCTCACTGGAGAACCTGATCTATGTGCACCATCTGTGGGTTACAGCCTCTGGTGCAAATGCTAAATTTTAGTTAGTTTTTAATCCCATTTTTCCACAACGCCTAACTAGATTCTTGAATCTTGAAATCTTAAAGAAAATTGTGGAGAAACTGGAAGCTCCAGGATCACCTCCGCAGGTGAAGGCATGGTTGCTCCATCTGAATCATTTCTTTTCTGTGTTCCTATAGATGCAAAAAGCACAGAATGCCAAAGAGGTGCCAGCCAGTCTGCCAGTATATCCCTCACTCCTTCCAGATAGCAGACCTGGACACTCTCCTGATCTGCTTCCCATCAACATGGACACTCCCCACAATGGGCAGGAGAGTGAGCAAGGGAGCTGTTCCAGCAGGTGTAAGATTAGCAGTAGCAGTAAGGCTCTGAGGAGAGAAACACTAAAGCTTCTCAACAGACGATTGGCCAATATGGACGTGTGTGTCGAAGATTTGGAAGAGGACAAGGCATTCCCAAGCAATGTGCTGGAGTCACACACAACCACAGATGAGGAGCATAGACACACCACCCTGGTTAACACACACCTGTCAGGAGAAAACCTCTCGGATAAGGAGAATGAGAGTACTGGAGGTCTTATTGGGGAGTGCTGGAATCCCATTACTTCAGCTGACCATGGCAAACATTTGGTTCAGCCTGGTTCCCCGGACTGTCTGTTAGGCAGCCTCTCTCTCAGCCTCACCGGATCTT
This sequence comes from Chanos chanos, assembly GCF_902362185.1. Lineage (NCBI taxonomy): Eukaryota > Metazoa > Chordata > Actinopteri > Gonorynchiformes > Chanidae > Chanos > Chanos chanos. Next base: position 33,118,197 of record NC_044499.1, on the reverse strand, counting down.
ATGCCCGCTTGCCTAGCCCCCAGCGCTGTCGCAGCCCACTTGCACGACCCAGCCAATCACGTGCCATTCCCCCTGGTAACATCCTCATCTCCAGTCCATTGAGTGAGTTGGAGCTAAGCCCCGAACGTTCCTCACCATTGTCTGATAGGTTAAAGCATGTTAGCAGGGAGAGACCAAAGAATGTAGGAGGAGCAGAGATCCAAGAGGAATCCTCAATGCTGCCACCTACTGCCAAGGAGTGGAACTGCAGCCAGTCTGAGCTTAACAGCACAATGCTCACGTCAGTCAGAACATCTACACCCAGTGGTGCCCACAGTCTCACCTCTAAGTATTCTCAGGCCCCAAGCAGACAGATATCCCCCACCCAGTCAGATGGGTGTCCTCAAAGTAGCCCAGCCTCACATGCTCCAAGCACCCGCTCCCCTCCCGCTCCACTGAACAAGTCCTATGATGTGGAGAGCCCATCCCCAACACTGCTAAGGCCCCATATATATACAGAACCATGGCCTGGACAAGTCAAACGGAGACTGGACCTGGGAGAGACACAGGGGTCTGACAAGGACAGACTGACCCTGGAGGAACTGAGCTGTTCTGACCAGGTTCACAATACTTCAGGTCAGTCACACACAAAAACTGAATGAAAACTGAAGACACAAGTTCAGCACAGCATTGACAGCATGTGTCATAGCATTATGATTTAGGATTAAAAACACTGCAAACCGTATGTTATGGTTATACTAGAACTAGTGCGTATGTGTGTGTGTGTGTGTGTGTGTGTGTGTGTGTGTGTGTGTGTGCTCGTGCGCGCACTCTAGCCGAGGTCCAGCGTCAGATTCAAGCTTTAGAGGAGATGAGACAGTGCTTGGACAGAGAACATGCTCACCAGCTCAGTCAACTCCTTACTGAACAAGAGAAAGAACAACAGCGCCTCCATCAGGTCAGCCCATGCTATTACACACAGGGTCTATAATTTCAGTTTCAGTCTACAGTTTCTGATTTTAGGACTAGCATTTGTGTTGATGACCTAATAACTGATGACCACAGACTGACCAGTGGCTGTTAAAAACACAAAGGGTCCTGTTGTAGATTTGAAGTGTAGATGGCTCTAACAATATGTGTGTGTGTGTGTGCGTGTGTGTGTGTGTGTGTACGTGTGTGTGTGTGTGTGTGTGTGTGTGTGTGTGTGTGTGTGCGTGCGTGTGCGTGTGTGTGTGTATATGTGTGTGTGCATGCAGGAGCTCCGGAGCAGAATGAGCATGTGTAAAGGACAGGGCAATTCAGTGTCCTCCCCTCTGAAGCCCAATGGAAGATCCCCCACACACATGACACCTGGTCTGTGTACAAACCATCACTGGCTCGTATTCCTGCATATGCTCTGTTGTACTCTAGTATAATCCACCATACTCTTTTATTATCATTGTTTGCTGATTATGTCCCAGACTGTGGACAGTGACTGTGTACTTAGCATTGTGTTCCATTCCATTCTGTGTTTCCATTCTTCTCCAGGTGTCCCCTCTGCTCGTCCTGTGCTCATACCCACTGTACAGTCAAATAAAACCCAGTCAAGTAAAGCTTGCATTCGGCACTATCAGGTGTGTGTGTGTATGTATGTTTCTTGCTTGTGACTGCCACCGGGGACAGTTTAAATTCAATAATGAGTTGCTCTGTAATATTCTGTAATGACTGTGTGCAGCTGCTCTATAATCTTGAGATGTATGAATTGGCTTTATAATATTCTGTAATAACTGCATACAGTTATTTTGTATTATTCTGTGATGGCTGTTTACAGTTACCCTATACTGTACTAATTATATGAATTGTTTCTATAATATTCTGTAATTGTTGCCTACAGTTATTTGGAAGTGCCCTGTTTCGACTGTGTTTCACAGGTGTTGTCCGTACGGCAGCAGCTGGCTCTGTGTCGCCTCAGCGCCATTGCCCGCGGCTACCTCACACGTCGACTGCTTAACACTGAGAAAGTCAAACACCTACGCAAAACCGTCCAGGTCAGCCATTCACACACACTCAGCCATGCACAGGCACAAACACACAAATGAATCACAAACACACACTCAGCCATACACAGGCACAAACACACAAACGAATAACAAACAGATGACTCAGAGCTGCAGTTTCACTTCCATAAAAACACAGGCTTTTTGTAAACTGTGTGTGTGTTTTCCAGGACACTAAGGAGTTCTTGCGCTCCTTGCAGAGAGATTCTGTACAGAAGAGTGGCTCCATGTCGTGTCAGGACGCGACCCTACAGCACAGAGTGGCAGCACAGGTAGCACAGGAATCACACAGGGCAGGACACCACGTAACCACGCGTACACCATGAAACATGCATCAGACATAAGCCTGACTATTACTATTCCTGCCTCTACATAGACTTTTATTCACAATGTTAAGAATACAAGACATGTCAATGAAAATAATGTTACACTGCATTCAAAAATAGACAAGACTTAAGTTGTCTCAACTGTGTTTGAACCCCCCTGTGTGTGTGTGTGTGTGTGTGTGTGTGTTTCAGCTGCGTGTCGCTCTGTTGGAGGTGTATGAGATTTTCTTTGTGTGGCCGGTGAGGGAACGGCTAGCTCTGCTACAGCAGGACAGAGAGCTCCGCAACGAGAGGAGACTCCGAGAACTCGTACGTGCACACAAACAGACACACACACACACACACACACATCTTTCTTGAAAATAAATAAATACATAAGAATGACTGAAAGACTAAAAATGTTGAGGGACTTTGTAAAAACAATTTTCTGTGGTTTTTGTGGTAGGAGAAGATGAGGAGTCCTGGAGACAAGCTGACACTGTCATCGGCCACTCAGAAGTCTCTAGACAGGAGAAGGCTTAAGTGAGTGTTATTACACTATGTGCCTCCATGAAGCAATGCACCAGTCAAAAAAATTCATTACAAAAAAGTGTAATTGTCTCTCTGTCAGGTCATAAGTCAGGTAAGTTTATGAGTGTAGTGTTCTACCATCTCTCCTTGTAAAACAGTGTCTCTGTATGAGTACGTTCTGATCTGTGCTTAATGCTGTTTTCTTCCGTGTTTCTGTAGACAAGGAAAAAAGATCCAGCAGAAGCCAAAGAGCCCCCCCATAAGCAGGTTTGTAAAACAAACACATGCACACACAGAGGACAACTCGTGCAGCTTGTGTTTTAACTCTCTCTCTCTCTCTCTCTCTCTCTCTCTCACTCTCTCACTCTCTCTCTCTCTAGGGTTCTGCAGCCAAATCAGGGTCAGAACTCCTCCAGCTCCTCTGAACAGCCCAGACACATGTGAGTTCTCTGTCCAGTCTTTCACAAGATACCAGCATACTGTTCTCTTTGAACCAAATTTATTCACATCAAATCAAGCCAGAGGCAAAAAAAAAAAAAAAGAAACAATTGGTTTGTTATTAAAATTTTATTTTGTATTCGTTTTTATTTCAAATAGAGTGTCAAAGTTAACATGTTTCCTTTTATGATTAAAGTAAAATACATAATACACAATGTTTTGTTTTTTTTGTTTCTTTTAAATGCAGTCAAGGTGGTGTGTGGGGAAACACTACCCAGTTGGTTCTGTATGCTCGTGTTACTGTGCAAATCCAGATGCAGCTCTGACACTCTTACAGTAAATTGCAGTACATGGTTATTTGACACAGTTTTAAATACGTGTAGTCTACCATGACTGTTCATAACACAACATGCTGAGACAGTAGTTTGGGGGGGGGGGGGGGGGGCAGGGTGCTGAATGGAAAGTTTTGTTTTAGAAGATCCCTGGCAGGTCTTTGGATAAAACTCAAGAGCACTTGGACCTACTGTTAGGCTTAATTTAGCTTCACTACAGGACATAAAGTTTAAAGTAGCGTATATGAACCTAACATGCGGTTAATGATGTTGGCACGACAGCATGTACTGAGATGCGACAAGCTATGCTGTTTGAAGGTGTTTTGATCCCTAATTTAAACACAAAATATGTCCTCATTAACATTCTCTCTCTCTCTGTCCTCTGCATCAGGAGTATGGGGAGGAGAAAGGAGGTGTGTGTGCGACAGGCTGGGTTGGTGAGGAAGCAACTCTCTCTGGGTTACAAGTGAATTAATCTCTGAGGGAATTCTCCATACAAAGTCCATGTGTTGTATGGACAAGCAGTCTATGCCAAATCTCTTAACTCATATCAGTATAACGTAATGGTCAGTTTTACAATATTTCACTCACAGCGTGTCCTCATTACCTGTGCTACATCAGTTCTGCTTAATACATTCTTTTCCATAGGTTTCCTTACTGAGAGAGAGGACCTGAGCCAAAAAAAGCTATTCAGATCTGTTGTCCTCCTCACTCTTATTTGATTTAGCCATATTTTTTAGTTCTGCAATTGTACAAACTGTTAAGGACCAAGTTTCCAAAATAAGCTTTTAATTTACCTGTATATGAAGAAATAAAACTGTTCATTTGATGTTCAGGGTCTTTTATTCAAGCTGGTTTACCCTCTTTTCAAAAGAACTGTAAAGCCGAGAAGGTTGAACCTACACGCTAACCTTGAAAACAAAACAAAACAAAAAAATACAAACAAAAAAAAGTCAGGCCTTAACTGGAACCCCAAGAGATAACTTAACCATGCAAAAACAAACACTGTCTCAACTTGAATGTTTGGAATTCCATTCCTTCACGGTGGTGAGGATATAGCTGCGTACCCATGTTGTTTTGCGAATTTGTGGGAGCACTTTGCGGAGGCAGGAGTCTGTTTATCCAACTTGCCTTGTTTGTAAACAGATACCTTGTTCCACCTACATAGAAGAGTCTGGAAGTTTGTTAATGATTCAGTTTCACTCTGAGCCAACAAGTAAGAACACAGTTAGACCCCCCACAGATTTACATTCTGTGTCTATTTTCACCAGTTTCTCATGTGGTCTCGGAGGTCAGCCATGAGACTCTTAACATATGACATTTAACATTTACTGTAACATTTCACACTTAGGTACATTACTTTGCCTGTGATTTACCACATGTAAACAGAACATTATTACTATGAAATACCTCTTGGAGCATGCTTGCACAGTGTTCTTTGTCCCCCTTAAACATTACTGTCCTCAGTCTTTCATCATTGTTTTTACAAACTGTATCACAGTATTTAATGCTTTAAGAATGCGCAACAACATAGTTTTTATATAGTTGTGTAGTCACAGTGTGACCCTACTATATTTCAAGAGCAGCAGGAAACAGTAGACAAACCCCTGTTTTTGGAAATAAAATTGTGTGCTTTATTTATTTTTGGCTGATAACACTGAATGACAAGTTATGGTAAGCTACCCTATCAAAACAGAGGTGTGTTTCAACACTGGGTTACAGATATGCATAGGACAAAAATTATTAAGTGCTTATTATAAATGTGCAATACAAAAGTAATACTGTTTATACAATAAACAAATGAAAATACACAAGAACAAAAAAATGGAAAACTAGTTGTAATACTTCTTTGCATAGTTGCATTGAGAGCAATACAGTTCAGTTATGGCTGCTTCATTCCACTTGTGGCTTTAGCAAAAATCACAGTAAGCTAAATATTTGTACCGTGCTCAGATAATCAAAGAAACAGTGCTGACCTCAGCAAAAATGCGCACTGAGTTTCGGTTTTCTTTTTCTTTTAAACAGTAAGCAGCAAATACATAATCCTAAAAATTTACCATAATACTGAAGTGCAATTTAACCTAAAAAAAAGTTGAGTCTTTGGTCAGTTGTGCTTGTGGAGTATCTAAAATCAAAACACCTTTTTGTGTCTAATTTGATGACAGTATACTTTTCTTGTGCTTGAAATTGAGCTTTCTTCTGTTCATCTTTGGATAAGCTGAAAGTGTTTCACTTTACTTTTTTTCTTTCCTTCCATTTTGTAACCATTTCTAAGTGGAATTTACAGTGCAAACTCAAAGAAAATTTAACCAAAGGCTTGAAACACCCACCCATGTAACTTTTCATAGCTACTGTCACAAACATTAGCCATTAATAATTCACCAATTGCCTTGTAAACAAAAAAGAATTGGACCCCCCCCCCCAGCGAATTAAATATTAAACAGGCATTTTTTTTGGTGCAAACAATGGGAAGACAGTAGAGATTAAAGAGAAAAAAAAAAAACAAAAAAAAAAAACATTAACTGCAAACAAAACAAAATGTCTGGCTTACCCTCATAATACCTGTTCACTAAAGTACCTACTTGAAAATCGATTGTCAAACACTACAGCAAGGCCTTCAAGAGTCACACGTGCGCATAAAAACGAAAAAAGGAATGTCCTTGTGGAAAGAATTACACATTTGCATTTGGCCCAGTCAAACTCACTCATTGGTCACAATGACAGTCCAGCTTTTTTGGAGAGAAATACACAAAGCAGCAACTATGTACACAGTGCCAGAGGGGTTTAAATACATTTCACAGTTCACTGAAGCAGACAAGACTGCTTGGCGTCTTCATGCGATCACTTCCTTACCTAGCTGTAAAAGTCAGCTTCGTTCAATCCTGTTTATTCACTATTGCTCACTTATTTTCTATGCACCATTTCTCAGAGGCATATGTTGATTTGTTTGGCCAGTTCCCTCTCTAAATCAGAGATCAGAGTATCAAAGTCTTTCAGACTCAGTCTACAGGTGAATGGAGCATCAAAGTCTAGGGCAAAATCATCCACGTACAGGCCCCCGGAGGACGTCCAGTCGTCCTTCTTCAGGGGTTCCTGTCTCTCTTCTTCATCCTCCTCATCTTCCTCGCTGTCGCTCCCCGCCACCTCGTCATAGTCGGCGTCGTCCGTGGACAGAAAGTCTCGGCCGCAGACGCTCCAGTCGCCGGCGTAGCGATTGCAGGGAGGGCTCTCCAGTCGTCCGCGGCAACGGCGCGAGACCACCACATCTTGCGGCACATCCACGCGCAGAGGTACACGCTGGCACCGCCGCTGAGGAGGGGCATGATGGGAAGGAGGATGGGAATCAGTGGAGTGGCAAGGAGGCTCAGAAGCGGAAGGTGACTGGACAGAGTCATCAGGGCTTCTTCCTGTAGGAACTAAGAAGAGAAGGATAGAATTAAAAATACATAGAAGAGCATGAAAAAGTCAAACATACACAATTAGCGGTGATTTTCATTGCTGAATTTGAAAGAGCCATGGAAATTTAATGGAATACCTACGCCAACAGGCAATAGTGTCATCATATCTGTTGGCAGGAATCAAAATCATGTGTCATTATCATCAACACAAAATCACAGAAACACTCACTGGGCCAGAGCTGCAGTAGGTAGTGTAGTGCCTCAATGTGTCTCTTGAAGTCCACAGCACTGGCTATCTCCTCGCTGTGGGCAAAACTACGACCCCCTCTGCTGACTCCTGCTCCTGCTGAGGCTCCTAGCCCGGTCCCACCTCCTGTTCCAGAGGTTGCTGGTCTCCAGGACTCCTGTGTAGGCGTGAGCAGCACCGGTCCAAAACACACAGCCAGGTTCTGACAGGTCATACGGTTGCTGTCACTGAAGGATGCCACCAAGCTCAGGTGATCCAATAGTAGGGACAGTGTAGCCTAACATACAAACACACACACACATACAGACTGAACTATGACTTCATATTAAAGGCACATTTATGCTTTATTTTCCAGTTCCCAGACTTTCCACTTAATACCAATGCAAAACCCATGGCACACCAGCCTAATGTTGCCCAATAAATACAAACATGAATGTCCAATCAGTGTGGAATGGCTCTTTGGGATTGTTTTTGAAACTTTTAAATCAGGTCCAATTCGTCTAATCAACGTTTGTCATTGCTGGGCGATATTCAAGCATTGTGTTTGCCTTGCCTTGCAACCTCCAACAAAACCTGACTACACAGTAAGTAGCAAACTTCCATAGCCTGTTCCGATACATAACTTCTTTTCTTTTACAAATATTACACTTTTGCCACCTATACTTCACCCATTTTTTCATGCCGGAGAGTTTCCAGACGAGGCTGTTGTTTGTTGGAGTCTTAGCCATCATGTTTAGTTCATTGCTCAATTGGGGTGCCTTTCTTTTACTTTTATTGGGTACGTGTACCATTGACAGTTATTTTTCTGAACACTCCAGAATGTCAGCTGGCAACGTTACAATGTTCCTATTTGTTCTAGAATGTTATGTTGTTGTGCTGTGAGTTTAAGGAGAATGTACGAATGACCACTGGTCCCCTGATGTTCCTAATGTTCTCAGAAAGCTACCCACACACTGCTAGAGGGGAACAGAAAGGGGCAAATGCTGAAGGATGGGAAAAGAAACAAAGACACATACAGAGGAATAGTTCTCATTATTAATATTGTTTGTTTTGGACAGAGCTAGGCAACCCCTGGGTTAAACATTCTGAACTGAGAATGGGACAAACAAACATATGACTAGCCACTTGGAGAATGTCCCCATGAGAGTGTTGGGTACAGGCAACAGACCCCTGTTACATTCTATTCTCTTCTCCTCTCTGGCCTACAGCCAAAATACAGATTACAACATAACACAACACTGGGCCATCGACTGTTTCAGTGGCTCAGTAGTTTCCACCTTTCTTCTCCCCTTTTGTTTACTCTTTCTTCTGCGTTAGATCTCTGTTCTGATCTGTCTGGTCTTTCCCTCCTCTTCAAAATGTACTTAACGTAATTAGTAAAATGTCATTTTCAGGTAATTCAAAATCCAAAAAACTGGGTAGAAACACAGGACAAATGGAAAGACGAACAGATGGATGGACAACAAATCAGAGAGAGAGGATGGATGGATGGATCGATGGATAGAGGGCTGAGAGATAAACAGACACACAAACCCACCCTCTCAGGCTCAGGCAGGCACTGCAGTAACGCTACGGTGCTTTGCGAACGTTGAGCGTCGCTGTCGTTCCTGCAGGCCGGCCGGCGTGACATGGCCTCCAGCACCACCTCATACAGCGTCCTCGTGATCAGAGGAGACGGCAGCTCCCGTAGGTAGTCCTTCAGAATGCCTGCTCATGATAAAGAGGGTCATAAGACTGACCTACATGTCTCAAAACAGTAACGAGTTATTGACTAAGGGTCCGTGAAGTTATTAGTGAGTGGGTGAGCGAGAGCAGTTTTGATATCGGTTGTAGTCTGGTGACTAACCTGTGATGACGTTGATGTCAGGGTAAAGTTCCTCACTAAGAGTAACCTCTGCGCTGTCTCTCTCAAACGCATCACGTAACTCCTTCTTCACTGCTGCAGAGCCACACAACCGATACAGGCCTACCACCTACACACACACACACACACACACACACACACACACACACACACACATTCAGGGATAAATGTGCAAATATAGCATAGTCCTTCTAACTGATAAAAAAAAACACTCCAATGCCCAAAACCTTTTCAAATTTTCACTGATTGTTCCTAGACAAGCATTTGTTTGAACATTAAGAATAACTGAACGGACGACTAACTGACTTATTAGAATACGCTCTTACCTTTAGTCCTCTTTTCTCGATCTCTGCCACACACTTCTGTATGATTAGAGGCACTCTGTGTGCAGAATCTTCCTTCTCCACCAGATGGCGTAACTCCACCCCAAACACAGAGGGCGGTGGTAGCTCGCTGAGCCGGGGAGAGGGGGCCTCCCATTGCTCCAACAGAGTCAGCTTCACATAAAGCAAACCCCGTGGCTCCAGTTTCACACACAGCTGCTGACAGCGCGAACCTGTGAGAGAGAGAGAGGGAGAGAGGGAGAGAAAGAGAGAGAGAGGGAGAGAGAGAGGGAGAGAGAGGGGAGAGAGAGAGGGGGGAAAGAGAGCAGAGAAAGAGAGAGATAAGATAAACAGAGGGAAAAAGAGGAGGAGTATTAAGCCAGTCTCTGGGTTAGGTCTATAGCCTCTCTGAAATCTCTGAAGGACAAAAAAAAAAGAAAATCCTTAGTTGGCAGCTTGTAGTTATTTGGCAGAATCTGTAACAAGAGATGTCTTATGTGTGTCCACTCTTATACAAATAGCCCTCTTGTGTCTATACATGTGTTCATATTTGTCTGCGCTACAGGACAGCTGCAAACTTCTCCCTGTTCATTAACAGAAGACATAGTAAAATGACCAGAACAGTAACATTCTTAATAGTTCCCTGCTGTAGCAAAGCTGGTTCTCTTGAGAGCCTTAGAATCCCACCATGAAACACATAGAATAACATCGCTTCGCATCAGTGCTCACAAACGAGAATAATAAACCAGTTGTCAGTTCCCTCTCTCTCTTACCTCTGAACAAAGGAGGAATGGCTACAGCTCCAAGACAGCACACTCTGTTACGACTGGGGGCGACAGGCACAGGGCCAGATGAACCATCCGCTGATGAAGCAGAAGAACTGCTGGTTGCTGCGGTGATGTTGGAGGTTGCACTGGGGGTGAGCACCACCAGTTTGAGCAGCCTTGCCCTCTCCAGCTCAAGGTTAAAGGTGTGGTTAAGGGGCAAAGAGGACCCACGACAGGTGAGCAGGCCAGTACGGGCACGTGTGACTCCATCCACCTGGATGGCACAGAACACCTCCTTACCACCTCCGTCAGTTCCACGCGCAGAACGCAGCAGCTCCTCCACCCCTAGAAGATGCACCGTCAACAGGCCAGAAACGCGCTGACCGCACCGTGGCTGATCCGCTAGGGAATACAGCCTGAAAGAGCCAGAGTCCTGGCCAGGGAGCGGGGCCGGTGAGCCTTGTTTGGGCAGAAGCTCGGGAGAGTCGCCGTCGCTAAGGTAACCTCCTTTGGAGGCGGAGCGAGAGCGTGAACTGCGGCGGCGTGGCCGGGCAGGGGCGCTACTGTCCAGGTGATACTTGCTGATGACATTGTTGGAGGCCTCTTTACGGGCGTTAGGGGGAGAGGGTTCATCCGTTCCACCTGCATTGCCTTGACCCGCTTGCCCCTGTCTGTGGTTTCGGGAGGACCGCAGGCTGAGTTTGCGCCGGAGCTCTGGGAGTTTACGCATCTTCAGAGAGAGACGTCGCACAGTGCCGGGAGATTTGATCTTGTCCATCACGCTACTGCCACCACCTGCCCCACCTGAGCCTTTCTTCAAGGCTCCAGGGCTGTCCGACGATCCACCACCACTACTGCTTGAAGCACTGCTATTGCCACCTGCTCCTCCCACCACTGACTGCTCTGCTTGGAGAATCTGCTGGAGACCATCTAAGACCCACGACAGACAGAGACAGATAACAGGAAAATGAGAGAAGAAGACAGGATAAACAGAAAAGGTGAATGGAAGGTTGGGGGGGGCAGAGGGGCAGAGACTCTGGATTAGACCCTAGGGGTTTGTTGAGTTACTGTGAAAGAGCTATTGGTGAAATTTTAAAATTTGTCAGAATGAGTGAGAGTGGTACTAATATGAATAAAAACCCAAGTGCCTTCCATCATGCTGAAATGTCAAAACATCCGTGACTCAAGTCAGGGGGTTAACAGAAGGGTGAATGTGCAAATACAGCTCAGGAAGACGTTCTCTGCAATAAGTCTTGGGAAATTTTTCAACAGTCAGTACAAATTCTCCACTGGGTTCAGGCTTTTAAAAGTTGGTTGATGTGTGTGAGATGGAATGTAAACGAAATCTTTAATGATGACGTCTCAGCGTCATGGGACACTCTCTTGAGCAGCTCTGGTAATAAACCTGCCGATGACCCGAAAGGAATGTACTGTACTATTTCTTTCTCTTGATTTTAACGTTTTGTGGGGGGGGGGGGGGTCCTGATAAATTCAGATCAAAGCCACTGAATACTTCCCTAATACCAAAACACTGGCCTCTGTATGCATATGTAATAAAGTATTAGTGATAACATTATTGATATTATGTAAATCCCTCTTCTTGCTTAAGGTCAGAGTGACATAGGAGGGAACCAGGTTTTGACATTAGCAAACAACCTTTCCGCATAAAACCAAATTCATGGACTTAACGAACAACGTTACTTAGCGATACTCAAACTCAGCATCACTAAAAAGGCTAGAATAACTCAATAATAAACATGCTCTTCATCCATGCATCTACCTGTGGTGTCTTTCCTGGTGATGGGTATGGTTTCTGTGTGTATCTCTTTGGTATGATGTGTGCTGGTGGTAACGGCTCCACCTGTTGAACACTGCATGGCATGGCGCTCGCGTGACACTCCTCGACTCGTACTGGAGGTTCCAATCATCCCTGCCCATCTCTGTGTCTTGCCCTGAGAATCCTTCCTCTCCTCTTGAGATTCCTCCACGTTTCTTCTCCTCCAAGGATCACCGAAATCCTTAACGTTCTCCCCACGCACATCCTCCTCCTCTGGGATCGGGTTGTACCAAATGTTGCTTTCCCCATCTGTTCCTTGTCTCCACTCTGTGATGCATGTGGGGAGCAGACGGGAGGCTTCCTCTGCAGCCTGGGGCTTTCCTGTGGAGAGCACCCAGGCACGGCTGCTCCTCTCCAGGGTCTGCAGGTAGGCACCCTGTCCAGAGATCTTGGCAGAGCCGGAGGTGACACATACTTCGTTATATCCCGCAGATGGAGGGGTTAGCTCAGGCAAACCATGTGTGTCAACATAGGTTCTGGAGTAGCCTAGTTCCCACTCCAAATCATTGCATCTGCTCTGCAGACCATCCTCACTCAAAGTCCTTTGGCTCCAGGCCTGTTTGGAAGCCTGGGCCTTTCCTGAGCATACCTCCCAGTCCTGAGATCTGTAAGCTAGATCATGATACAGGTCTGTGCTGGCTGGGTCCCTGGATGTTGAAGCCATTTTGGCCCAGTTCTGCTTTTTGGAGACTGTAATCTGAGTGCGTCTGGTAAAGTCCTCAACAGTGTGAGGATCGGTGTCGGCTATGGCGCAAGTTGAGGGAACCGATGATGAGGAGGAACTCTGGACCAGATCCATCTTCCCAGCAGCCTCTGAGAGGGAATGATTAAAAAAAAAAAACAATCTATCATTATCATCATCATCGACATCCTTCAGTTCTAATACTTCCCTCAAATATTTGGACATATTTTGAATGACTAACTTCATAAAAATGGCTTTTTGGAAAAAGTGTAGAGCAAATCCAACAGATTCAATCCTGGATGAAGTGATTTAGCCTGATGTCAAAAGCCATGTGTTCTTTTTTTTTTTTTTCTCTCTAAAAAGGTCTTAAAACCTTTTTGATTGGTGCACATTACCTTCCAAAGTCAACATTTGTGAAATGCGTTTCCATTGAGTCACAGAGGCACAGTGGCAAGATGAGGAATAAGAGACAGATCAGAGAGAGAGGAGGGGTAAGACCAAAAACAGACATACTGAAGAGGACAGAAGCCTCTCTCTCTCTCTCTCTCTCTCTCTCTCTCTCTCTCACATCCTGCACATCTGGAAGTCTCCCTCTTCCCCCGTCTCCTCTGCTCCCTCTTGCATGTCCGTTTGTGCCTCGTGACACACAGAATGCTGAGGATCTATACTTGCCCCAGAAGTCATGAATAAAGCTTTTCTATCTCTGGTCGCCCAACTGTCTGCCTTCAGTTCATATACATGTATGTAAACACCAAGAGAAAACATACGCACAACTTTGTTTACTCAGATTCGAGCACATTTTTGCCGTGTTTTCGTGTGTGTGTGTGTGTAAATGAGGTTGTCTGAAAGCTTAACAAAGTCAGCGTTCCAAAACAACATTCCCAGACTACACATCCTCTGACACAGTGTTGCTCAATACTTGTGCTGCGGATGAACCTGATAGCATTTTTTTTAAATTGTAGACAGCAGACACACTCCATTCAACATCTTCACTGAAGACCAAGCCTTTCATTAGTTAAATCAGGCATATAATTGAGGGCTAGATCAAACATGTGTCACACATTCACACACACACCACAGCCTAGCACACTGTTTTTTAGAGACCTACTGTACTGCATTCAGTCCAACTGGTAGCAGTGACTGACCGGGGCTACATCTCCCACCCACCCCTCACCACAGAGCAAGTCAAGCATTGCAGCTTGTTCACTGGGCTTGCAGACAACTTCCTGTGCTGGATAAGCAGCCAAGTAGGGTGGGGGTATCAGAGAGAGAGAGCGAGAGAGAGAGGGAGCCTATGGTTGGGGTTGAGTCTGGGCACCAGTGGCCAAAAATAGAAAACAGCCCAACTTCCTATTAATGACTGCTACTGAAATATAATATACAGAGCCTGCATTTTCATCAATTAAATAATTTATAGATTTATAGATGATTTAATTATATTAAGGCAGATGGAAATTCAAAAATGGCTCTTTGTGGGTGGGTGTGTGTGACAGAGAGAGACCGAGAGAGACAGAGAGAGAGAGAGAGAGAGACAGAGAGAGAGAGAGAAATACAGCTGTCCTGTAGTTGCCTAGTTGCTATGAATGACTGGTTTGTGCATGGGGCTTCCTCACAGCTGGACGGGGTGGAGGCAGAGGGTGGGGGTGGAGGTGGGTTGACGTGGTCTTGGTTAGTACACACACACACACACACACACACACACAAACACACACACTCATACACTTAAACCTATTCACTATTCATTGCCATGCCCAAAAATACACAGTCACATACAAAGCATGCTCTCATTGGTGGAGCTTTGGCCTCTGTCCTCACCTCTGACGCTCGGTCAGGCCTGTCCACATTACTGTTCCACTGACCCCAGCAAACACAGTGTCACCAATCAGAGACAGTCATGTGCCTAACCTGCATCACCCACCGCGCTCTTCTCCACAGGACGTGTAAAGTGATCTTTCAAGCAACCTTTCTTCATTCAAGATATCTATTAAACTGTTTAAAAATGACAAGATAAATAAAGAACGTCTTTGTTTTTTTTAATGATAAACAGCAGTATACAAACACAGCTAGGACAGCTCAGAGAAAAATCTGTCGTATGACCTCCCCCACATTACCCCCCCACCCCCCGCCCCAAACAGTTCTGTGGGAACTTACTGAACATGTTACCTATAAACAGACCTTGTCATCAGTTCGTTTCATTTATAACTGTAAACTGAGTTTCAACCTAAATGTCAGGGGTCAGAAGACAGCGGAGAATTGTTTGTGATGTGTTTTAGATTTATTAACCAGACTTCTTTTTGTTGTTGTTGTTGTTGTTGATATGGAGTTGCATCAGGCTATGTAGGTCACAGTATCGATGCTCAATGGAGTTCTCCTTTCAGAGAGGATGGGCTCAAGGTTTTGGTCAAAATCTTGGCCACGTTTGTCTTTATTATTCTGGCAGAACATGAGGAAACAAAAAAAAAAAACCCCAAAAAAAGACCTCAAGACAGGATTTAGGACACCTTTCATATGGCCATATACATACACACACACACACACACACACACACACACACACACATATATGTATGTATGTACGTAGATTATGAGACATCTTTTCATCTCTAATGAGCAGTTCTATCTTAAATTGGACCTTTCGGACCTGATTAACGTCAGTGGCTTTGGCCCTTCTGCTAGTCTGAGACTTTGGGCAATTCCTCTTACCAGACTCTACTAACGTGGCGTGTTTCCTTTAAATATGGAAAAATTACAGATTCCAAAACCTTCCTCAACAAAACCCTTTCACAAAGACCTTTTCACTGACTGCAAGGATGTGTTTTATACTTAACGTTGATGAAGTCAAATAATTTCAAGATGACCATGTTTAGATTAACACTTAACCAGGGGCAGACTCTGTTGAAAACAATGAGCATTTTAACAAGCAGGGCAATGTTAAAATGCTCAAAGCAGTGACTGCTTGCAACTATGGACCTTCTACCCAATACCCTTTAACATGTTTAACATGTTAATCCTTTAGCATACAAATGTAATATCATTAAATAAAACATCATTCTATCCCAAATTCTGCAACTTGATCAGCTTGATACAAAATGTTCTCCAGTAAATATTCCATCTCTTGTTTTCATGCTGAAATGAAAGAGCATGTTACAAACCAAAAAAAAAAAAAAGGTTTATGAAAGGCAGAGCTGTAAGGGCATAAAGTAATAAGTGGAAAAGTTTGGAGGGCAAATAAACAGACAGAAACTGCTAACTTGTTTCCAAAAAAGCTCAGCCTACCCCCCCTACTCCCCTTGCCCTTGCCCCCACCCCCCACCTCATAATTTGAGACATCCTGCCCAAACTCACTGCAAAACCCTCTGTACAGACCTCAGAGTCCCCTCTGCAACAAATCAAAAATATAATCACAATTTCACCAACAGATTTCCAAATAACAAGAAAAATATTTTCCAAATCATGGAGCATTTTCCCCCTCAAAACATTTTCCACTCTTGCCTGAGAGTGAAGCTGCTGTCAAATATCAAATGGAATGATAATATATTAAAAAAAAAGAAAAAAGAAAAAAGGGGGTGGGGGTAGTTAAATAGGGCTCTTAAAAGCTCCAGGCTGAACTGTGGTTAAAACTTTTTAATGCCTCACTCTCTCTCTGGAGACTCACATGACATTCCCAGAATGCAATGCAATGACCACAACGCCAGTCCTTCTGAATATGTTATGGTTGCCTTATAAGTCATCACTGAAAGTTCAGCTTTGTTTTTCAGTTAGATTTCTCTCTCTCTCTTTCTCTCTCTCTCTCTCTGCCTGGTCTGAGATGGCGGCAAGGGAGTTGGTCTAGCTGTGACTGTGAGATTGAGAGAGATGATTTAAACACTGACAGTGGGCATATGCTCACGGGGATAGCAATATCTCTTTATCCCATCTCTCTACACGATGAGCTCTCTGAAATTACAGGAATCTTCGAGAAAAAATGATCTGATAGAGCAACAACAGAGGAAAAGGCTACTCACTAACACTTAAACATGGAAACTCCCATCCAATTCGACCCACTTCTCTGCATAGAATAATTTACCTTTTTTTTTTCTCTCTATACAGACAAGCAACCTTCTTTTTCATTCTCCTGGGTAGTGGAATTACTTTTTATTTTCCTGTGTGGAGGGATTAGGAGAGTGTTTTAGAATGCATGCCACTGGAAATGTAACTGAGAAGACTGGCATTAAATTCACTTGACCATGACAACAACTAACAATGACTCCATTGACATGTCCATGTTTTACGTTAAAGTTTAAACTCGCTACCAGATACTTAGACAATAACAATGTCTAATGTGTGAGTGACACACAGCACTGCACAGACACATACGGTGTCATACATCCTAGTGTCACTTATGAGCATGCCAGTACTCCTACTGAGTCATATTCCTTAAATAATCCAGTGGAAGAGATCCTGAGATCCTGAGATCCTGTTTTTTGTCCTCTTTTTAACCCACACTTCCTTTATTTCCACTGGAATACATGCTTAGCCACTTCTATAGGCCAGCCATCAGGAAGTACAG
This sequence comes from Chanos chanos, assembly GCF_902362185.1. Lineage (NCBI taxonomy): Eukaryota > Metazoa > Chordata > Actinopteri > Gonorynchiformes > Chanidae > Chanos > Chanos chanos. The sequence continues at coordinate 33,100,910 of NC_044499.1, read as the reverse complement.
GAAAGGGAAGTTGTTTAAAAAAAAAAAAAAAAAAAAAAAGGTTGAAAATACTGAAAATATAAATATTTCTCAATGGAGGTACAGGAAGAGGAGGACAAAGAAGCTTGATTGTGTGTTACAGCAATAACTGCTCTCATCTGTTCTCATTACATAATAAAGTGTCTTTACTTTAGAGTTTGAATGTTTGAGCTAATGTTTGAGGTATTGATGCAGACTTGGCAAAAAACTCCCATGCTGTAGTCTTCATTTAACAAGCACCAAACAGCAGCCTGAGCAGTCAGAAAAGTTTTGGGTTTAATTATTACTAAATCTTGCGCATGCTTGCGCGCACATGAATCTTTGGGCATTTTGGACTTGGAAGAGGCATTTTTGGCCAGATCAGTTGTGGTTCAAATAAAAATAGGGATTACAGCATAAAAGAAGTCAACTAAGAAAAGTCAAATGTACCAAAAAGAGCAAGAGACAAACACATACAGGGGGGTAGAGGGAGAGAGAGAGAGAGAGAGAGAGAGAGAGAGAGCAAGAGAGGGAGAGAAAGAGTTTTCTGTTCTCCAATCCTCATGTGGTTCACAGATGGACAAAGATAAAGAAGTCTATTGACAGTCACTGGTGAGCAAAGCATCACACACAAGCGCTCACTCACACGCATGCAAACATGCGCGCGCACACACACACACACGCACACACACACACACACACACACACACACACACACACACAGACACAAACACACATACATGCCACAAGGTTGTTACAAGGCCAAACACAGCCACTGGGAACACACAAGGACTGCTTCCTTAACAGCCATGACCCTGCAGCTGGGCAGTGCGTTCCCGATTACAGATTACAGTGTGTTCTCTCTCTCTCTCTCTCTCTTATCCACATCTCCTAGCCACTTCTTTCTTAGATTGCATAGTGCCAGGATGAATGCAGACCATCACAAATACACACATACACACACACGTACAAACACATACATATACACACAGCTTGAAGTCCAAGTGGCATGGTGTTTATATACACACACTCACTCTCAAATCTCAAATGCGTGTGCTATCCAGCCAGCAAGCTGCCTTCCCTATTTTAGACATAACAAGTCAAAGAGGGGGCGGGAAAGAGGAACAAAAAGGAAAGAGTATGTGTGTGAGACATGGCGAGAGGCTTAAGCAGAAGAAAGCACAAATAAGATCTCAAAGACTGAACAGTTTATAGGGGACCTGAAGTTGTAATGACTGTCCTTTTTTGCTGTTGCTGTTGTGTATCACAAACACAGAAAATGGCTGTAATATAGAGTATTGGTTCCTCTAAATCACATGGAACAAATTACTGAATCTTTCACTGATTACTACAAGTGTGACCACACTGATGTGCACAATTTGAGCTTATACCATTTTTGTGGTTTGAGTGAAAGACTCAGTGCTAACATACGAGATGATGACACGCCAGTGTTGAAATCTTATTACCCAGTATGTGCAGACAGGGTCATCTGACCTGTCACTGTCTGATCAACAGTTTGTGTGATGCGGCTGAAGTCTGTTTAACTTGAATCTCCAGTGAAACGATGTAACTTTTCAACTTTGAAATCATAGTCTACATTCAAATCTGGGAAGGCAAGGAGGGTGTCCAAAATAGTCTACTGAATGTAGCCTACTGTGTAAATTCAAAAACGCATTATGAAATGTCAGTTAAACAAGCGTTCTGTGCCATTGAAAGACAAGAAGCCAACTTTTTTTTCCTTTAGCGCGGCATTCTTCCACTGAGCATTTAAATAGGGAAAATTATACTCCATAGTCTTTTCCGAGTGTGAAGTAAGCCCATGCCATCTTGCGCTGGATTAAATCGGAGCAAATGAAAGAGTTTCAAAGGCGTGAAGTTACTCCAAACGCTAAATTACAGTAGATTCGTACAAATTGTGGGGTTGTAACTGGCGCCAGTGTGAAAAGGGATGGGGAAAAAAGGAAAAGTAGGAATACAAAACAGTGGTACTTTCAGTGTTTATTATTTCCTTTAAAACTCTATACAAGCAAACCTTTCTCAAAAGTTCTCCCTCTTTCCTACTCCTGCGTAATCCTATCCAATGGCGTATAATGCCGTTATTCACAACAGCTAAAAGTTAATGTGAACACTTTCTGCTCAGTGTTGATTCATTCATTTTGCACACTTCGAATTAGAGACTTGACGCGCATCTGCTTTTTAGACAATCTCGTCCAACAATCTCAAAACTCTCTGATCTTATATGACAACGGGCATCTTTCTTGTCACTACCCCTTCAAGAACAGTCAGCCCACTCAAGAGAGCGGTGCAGGAGTAGCGTGTGGGTAGGCGGCCCCTAGTCTGTCGCGACACTGGTTCCAGAGGGGTTTTTTTTATTATTATGTAACCCACATAACTGCAAACAAACGTGTTACCAATTCTCATTCCAGCTGACTACCTATCATCCACGCTATGTCGAAATATCATGATTAGAACGATTTCAACCTACAGCTTACTTGGTTTTGCAAACTGTGACCGTTTCTCCATAAGTTCCATATTCACAGATCAATAGCGGGATAAGATCTATACATTTAAACAAAGAATCCGAGAACCAATTGAGATGCCAAGGGTTTAATCATTCACCATCTCTGTCAATATTCATGCACAAAGAATCTCTCTCAGTAAGCCATGCCTTTTAAGTGCTACCGTGGATAAAACAATTCAGAACATGAATAATGAATAATAAAATTATTCTGGACCGTTGGGAAGTGACTGAATTCACTAGGAGGACATTATCTGAATTATGAATTGGTAACAGTCTTACAGTGGGCTGTCGTGGTGCTTACTAGACAGCCTTAAAGGTTGTGCTGTATCTATTAAGGCTTGTAACATGAAGTTTAAGAACATAACATTTAAACAACTGTAAAACAGGAAGAATATTAGAATAAGTAATGCAAGAACTGAAAGCAGATGAGTTCGCTCACCGGAGAGTTTAGGGTCTGTTTTCCGACGGGATCTCTCCTTTCCCCGAAGCCTGGAGAAAGTTCGCTTTAGCAGGGGTTCAGCCATGACCGAAACCCCGAAACACTGCGTGCAGCGATGAAGCGTGGAATAGGAAAGTTTCCGGTGCAGAATTAACGGTTTTATTCGCCTTTTGGCTGCATTTTGACTTTGGCTCGAAGACGATATCTCAGTACGTCTTCACTGCCGCTCCACTCTCTCTGAGGTCGCACTCTTAGCATGTACTTGGGTCTATAGCCAAATTTCACAGGAAACAAATTCCAGGGATTCTTTCCCAAACATTTTTTCTGCCTCCTCTTGGGAACAGCTAAGTGCTCATGGGAGATGTAGTTCTTATTGCAATAGCGTGCTCAGCAGAATGAGTGCACCAGATGAGAATTTAAATCTTGTTAATTTATTTTTGAAGTGCGCAAAAGCACTAAACATCAATAAGAGAAGCAGTATCGGTTGTAACAAACGAGATGAAGCGACAGAAGGGGCAGTAATAATAGCTTTAATTGTTGTAATGGACTACTGGGATGAATATCTAAAAATATCCCCCAGTCTACAAATATATAGAACTAGTTTATATATTCAAAATGATAATGGGCTACTCAAATCGTATCGTCACGTGATTTCTTAAAATATTGCGCTGCTTTCCATTTGAAAATCTTCCCAGACCACTCTCAGGCTTTGCTAAGGACGACACCTGTGGGGATGCGCTAGTACTACCCGCTGGGGGCTCCGTCTTGTTGAGCATTATCCCTTGTATAAACTATAATTTCGGTCTTCCGCACTACCCTTAGTTGGAACGATGTGACGCAAGCCTAGAGATTGCAACACTTGGTAAATGTGAGGCTTAGTACTTTTGGAAGAATTTAAAAAATGTGTTGTTGGCTAAAAGGAACTGGAGTCGCATTGTTTAGTTTTTATGTAAATGATTTTGGTCATGAGACAGTGACCAGCGCAATCTATGGCTACAGTATACAGGACAATATTGAAGACTTCATCACTAGTGTATTCAGCTTTTTAAACGTCTTTTAAACTTGGTTTAACTAACCCAGTTAGGACGTGTGGGTCTATAGGACACGTCTTCTTCTGGACTCCAACGCCTGAACAGCTTCTTGAGGTCAAGAATGACCTACGCCAGGCCAAACAGTAGCCTAATGCTGTAACTCATACACAGAGAGAGGCAGTTCCACATCGAGGCATTTGTCAGCGAATTTATTTCGAGAAGTGCTGCGAGGAGAAACACGTTTTAACGGCAATTCTAGACAGAAAGGTAAGCCGCCAGCGTATTTATACGATGGGGGCTGGAACACAGTGGTGGAATGTAACGAAGTACAAGTACTTCGTTACTGTATTTAAGTACATTTTTCATGTATCTGTACTTTACTTAAGTAGATTTAGTTGTGGGTACTTTTGAATTTTACTCCACTACATTTTACAGCAAATATCTATTCTTTCTACTCCACTACATTTCTACAATGCGTTGCGTTACACGTTACAGTCACGTTGCGTTTTTTTATTTGTTTGTTAGTTTTAAAGTAATCAATGGCGAGAGGGGAATTGGCCCACTGAACCAATCAAAGCGGGCAGGTAATGTTAGACCCTCCTTCAACAAGAGCGCGGCGCGCCCGCAGCAGCAGCATCAGCATCAGCTGCAGCATCAGCACTAACCGGTGATAAAACACCCAAAATGGATTCGAGAGAGGCCACCACGGAGATTCAGCCATTAGACATGCGCCACCCATGGCCTTATTTAAAAGAGTTGTTTGAGATAACCGGTTCTAAAAATGATTCATGAAGATTCCGGTGCCATCTTTGTCTCCCTCGAAAACACGAGATACTAGCTTTCAAAAATTCAAATTTGAAGAAACATATTTAGGTAAATTAAGTTGCTTAACGCTACCTGACTTTTGCATGTTAAATAAATTTAGGTTAGTGAAGTCTTATGTAACCTTAGCTAGCCTCTTGTTCAAATGCACCACTAGCAACAAGTAAACACGATTAAATTATTATAATCTAGCGTTAACTGGCAAGTAACACATGCATGTTGCTAACGCAGTGTAGTCTTGGTCCTGGGTGTTTGCTCGGATGAGAGATGTCGGGAACAGCGGTGGTTATGTTGCTTGTGTGGCTAGGGGCTCTTTAGCCCTGTGCTCCTTCAGAGTTAAGGTTTAAAATTAGTTGGTATTATAGAATGACAGGATTAACATCGTAGTAATTACTTTAAAGATACCTTTGTCTTAATTACACTGAAATGGAATTTAAAAGTCAGACTGTCAACCCTACTTGGCATGCTTATATTGAGCCAAACCAAATTTCCATCTCCTGTAAGAACAGTCTGGCAAAAGTATAAATTTTGTAATAGATAATATGTTGAGAGCATGTGTTAGGATCAGTGCCTATTCCTTTGTTAGGTGTGTTTAATGCCCCTTTTTCAGGCAGACAACTTTGACTTGAATGTGTTTACTGCAGTCAATATAACACAATGGTTTTGCATTGTGTTATATTGTGTTTGGTTTTATTTACAGTTAAATAAAAACTTTCAAAGGTATAATCAGCCCTCTTTCTTATTTTGCTTAATAGCATTTAACTCTGCAGGTCACCCCTGAAATTCTGATTCACAGAATCGTAAGTCCAAGTGTGAACTGTGTCACAGAGGGTAAACACAATAAAAACAACCTTTCAAATAATTGATAAGAGATTGTTTGCCAGTGTTATCAGTAGCATCATCTGCAGAATTGTTAATTAAAATGGCACAGCCCATACTATTGATGTATTAAACAAAATATACATACAGTAGGCACACTTAATGATATTGTAGACCATTGCATTAGGGAGTACATTCAGCAGGTACTTACTTACTTTTACTCAAGTAAAAAGGTTAATGTGGTACTTTTACTAGAGTACATTTTTGTCTGTTTATTTGTAATTTACTTAAGTACAGTGTTTGAGTACTTCCTCCACCACTGCTGCAACATCGGGGTTGAAACGTGCGTCTTCATCTTTGTCTTCTTCTTAGTAGCAGTAGTAGTAGTAGAAGTAGCATCAGAAGAAGTAGTAGTTGTTTTGTTGTTGATTAGCTGTTTTGGTAATAGTGTGAAAGAAAAACAATGCTTACAAAACACCAGTTCCACTTTCTGTTTTTCTGCAAACCATTTTGTATGAGGGCGATTCAGTTACAAAGTTAAATCAGCCAAATCTCAAAACAAGCCCTGTTCATGGGCCAAGAATTTTTGTCGATTCGTTTCCATATTACCTTCGTGTGGCTAGCAGTATATTTACAGTGCTATAAAGCGAGCGATCTGTGGTTAAACGTCCCAGCGATACTACGCTGTGTCTGTCAGAACTCATGGACTGACTGACTCACTCACTCACTCGTTATTTAAGCCGCCTATCCCAATTAGGGTCGGGGGGGGGGGGGGGGGGGGGGGGGGGGCGGTGTAACCACAAGATCCGCCCCGAAGCACGATCTGCACCTGCGCGCGCTTGCGCAAAAATCAACTAGCCCTATCCCTAACCCCAAGCGTCAGCGTGCGCATGTGCAGAGCGGATCGTGCTCTGAGAGGTCGCCAGTCCATCGCAGTGGAATGACTCCTGTTCTGTCGAATTAATGGAGTAAATTGTCTATGAATACGACTGCGATCGCCTCTGAGCCACTGTTACGCTCTTGGACTCGATATGGCCCGCCGGTCGCAAGTTAAGTAGGCCAACTTTAAGAAACAAGCTATCATGACGGAGAAAATCGAAATATCTTTATGCTTACATTTTCATAATTAGCTCGCTATGGAAGCTGACAAACCTGGCATTAATGAGCCTGGTCTACCCACTGCGATTGTTAAAATAATAGTTGCATATCATACACATAAAGATGATAAAGATGGCAAAGTCGATAAGTTGTTTTAATGTATGTTTTAACGAAGTTGTTTTAATGTATGCCCTTCTAGTGGAGAAAACGTGATACGCTGCCCCATAAGGTGCTCTTGAAATGGTTTGAACTCTGTTTTACTGCGGAGGTGTTTGTGAAATAAACATTTTAAAAGTTTATGGTTCCCTGTGTGTTTTTATCATAGAAGCATGGTTATACTTTTAATCTGTTGGTTGCTGGTAAAATATTTTCCTAACAATTATGTTTTTGTTTTTTAATTTTCGTAATATTGTGATTTTTCTCTCGTAGAATTACGGGTTTATTCTCGTAATATTACGGCATTTTCTTTGAATATTGTGTTTCTATTCTCTTCAAATTACGTCTTTATTCTCGTATTATTATTATTTTTTTCACAATTACGACTTTGTTCTCCAAATTTCAAATTGTTCCCCCCTCAATGTGGCCCTAATACTCCTTTTTAAAACTGACACTAGGCTATTTGATAATAAAATACATATAAATACCAAAGTAATGTAAGGTAATTCAGAGAGGAAACACTACAGTACTTTTAATATCCAGTAGAGGGGAGTCTAGTCCTTGTTGCTTTTATTGCAGCCGTTCACTTAAGTGTGCATGTTTTATTGAAAAGAGATTATGCAAGTAAATAAATAATTATTGAAAGCTCCATGCCCTAACGACATTGCGGAACTATGTGAAGCAATGATTTAAAAAAAAAGGCAAAGGGGCACACTTGCACTAGTGTCTTCCTGTTGAAGATATAAAGCAATGAAAACTCTCAAGACGGAAGTTGACAGCTTACTTATGAGGGGAAACCCTCTTTGGGCGCGCGTCTCAAAGGCGTTAACACCTTAAACAGGTACAACTTTATAGATAGATAGATAGATAGATATTTTTTTTGTCCAGGTGGAATTCAGTATTTTTGTATAAGGACTTTATCACTTTCGGATGACACTAGGCTCATGAAAACCAAAATGAGCAATAAATAAGTCTGTCAGCATACGGACCAAACATCTACAACGACAAATTCATACTGTTGATTTCTTTTTCGTTTTATTTCAGAAGATGGCTGTCGCTGGGGGAGGCATAGTGGGGCGTTTGTTGTCCTACCTGATCCCAGTCTGCTCAGTGCTTGGTATACTTACGTACTCTGTGACGGCGGCGCTTCTTGCGCTGTGTACTTGGCTTAGTTTTCGGCTGCTGAAGAGGAACCACCTGCGATGCTTCCAACAACCTCCGCAACGCAACTGGTTACTGGGACATATGGGGATAGTGAGTTCTGGTCATCATTGCAATGTCTATTTGGACATTTGACTCTCTCACTCTCACACCATTTATAAGATACGCATTCTCTAATTCCTGACTTCTGTGTTCCTGAATGCAGCATATGTGGCTTTTGACGGTTTTTGATTTTTTTTTTTTTTGTTAGTGGATTAAAGCAGATGTTTCTTAGGCTGTTCGTGCTGTGAACACTGCATATTGAGAGAATAAGTGTCCACTACCGTACAGCGGAGGAGGACTGCACGGTTATTTAATATAATCAACAAAACTCCTGAAGTTTGCAAAGCTTTGGATCTAATTAAGAGTGCTGACTTTCAGACAGTTAAATGAAAACCTAAGTTTAAAGTTGTGTTCATAAGCAAGGAAGCATTTCAATCTTACCAGCCTGTTGGCTCCTTTAACTTTCCCAATTTTAGCCAGTTTGCTGAAGGTGTCCATGTATAACTCCTTAACAAGAGCCATGAACTTGTTCTGTCAGATCAAACTGGTTTTGTCACTGTTAGGTAATAAATTGTGCCAAAGGATAATGCAAATATAAAGGGGGGGGGCAGATTAAAAAAAAACACACTGTATCAAAACTGCTGTTCTACTTTTGTCAGATGAATCCTGGGGATTTGTCTGTACAGACTCTGGGTGGACAAATATGAGACCATGCCCTGTGGTAAATCTTAAAATGTCACTAGGAAATGTTTATGTTGAAAGCGAAGTACACATATGCAAAGCACTGTACAATTAATTTCACTATGAAAAGCATCATTGATTAGTGCAGAAGGGACTTAATTGCTGTGCTTTACTTGCTGAAATTAACACTTCACCGTATAACTGGTCAGATGTCGGACTATCTGTCAGAATCTGGAATGGGAAGCTTGTATATGATGCTTAAGCATATAAAAAAAGACATCGTTCATCGAAAGTACTTTTTCACCTTTCTGTGTATGTCCCATGATTTGTAGTTGCATGCTCGTGAAGAGAACTCAAATGCATGTGTTTACATATGGGTTGTAATCCAACCTGAGGAATGTATTGAATAATTAGCAGTACACAAAGATGAGGAATGTTGTTCATAGTACTAGAATTTCTCTCAGAGCAGAACTGAAACTTCTTGTGGTTGGATGTAGTTGTGGGTTAGTGTGGTCACTGTCCTAAACTGGTCTTGTTTTGTGACATAGATGCAGAGTGATGAGGAAGGCTTGAAGTCAGTGGATGAACTGATCAGAACCTATAGGCATTCGTGTGCCTGGTATCTGGGGCCACTCTACAATTTAGTGCGGCTTTTCCACCCCGATTACATCAAATCCTTGCTTCTGGCTTCTGGTATGACCAACAGTATTTCTTCAACATAGACACACACTCATATCTGCAAAGTGCACACATTAAATATGGAAATAACAGCCGCTGTGTGAAATGCTTTCATGACATTAGCTAATGCTCATAATCGAGATAAATTATGTGGGTATGTGAGTGAAAACCTGTGTACTTGTTTGTGATAAGAATAAATGTGTGTGTGTAGGTGTGTGTGTAAGTGTGTTTGTGGAGCTGTTCTTCAATTACACAAGTCTGGTTTTGCAACTTCCACTTGGTTCTAAACCTGGTCCTTCATGAAACAAAGTTTATGTTTATGCAGCAAACTTGCATGTTCGTTAAGCTGTTCTGTTCAACTGGGTTGTATGCAGATTCATCTCTCAAATTCCCATCTCTTTGAAAAGAAAAAATACATTTAAAGGGGAGTGTGGCATTTTTGGGACTAGTATAATGGTAGAAGTGCTCTCATTTTAATTACTGTATCTTTTGCTTCAAATGATGCCAGTTAAAAGTTTCTACAGTGACATGTAAGTAACCTGCATATGCCGTACTGTAATCTCTTCTGCTGACATTCATGCCACAGTTTACGTATGTATCAGACCAGAGTTTACGTATGTATGAATGTGATCCTCAAACAGATGAAGTTATCTCTAATATACTGTAAATTTCAGTAATGCCTAAATTCTGTTCATCTGTTTTTCAGCTTCCATAACGTATAAAGATGAATTGTTCTATGGGTTTATGAGACCATGGTTGGGTAAGTAATATTTAGTCTAACACTCAGGCATGGTAGAGACTTAACTATGTGAAATACCCCTGAAGGGTTATATCCCTTAGTCCTGCATAGACAGCATCACTGAAGGCTACTATGAAATTCTTGAAAGGTTCACTATTTGTAACTATTTACGAGTAAAATAATCAGTCAGGCTGGGAGGAGTCACGTTTCAGTTTTATTCTTTGTTAGAATGGGTTGTTGATTTATAATATACACAAGCTAAACAACCTGCACTCCTCTAAGGTCACAAGACACCTGGAAAGTTGTAATGTATGACTGATTGTGCAGAGCTGTTTAATTTATGAAGTAGTGTAAACATGTGAATGTGGTGTTATGTAGGTTTGTGTGGTATTGTGTGAGTGTATATAGTGTTGTGTGAGTGTGTGTAGTACTGTTCAGGCTTGTGTGGTATTGTGTGAATGCGTTGTATTATGTTTATGTAATGTGTTTTATAAGTCTTTCTCCTCAGTGCTGGGAGCAGTGGTCAGGTTTATGTACATATTGTTGGAGCGTGTAGTGTTACATGTATGTGTCATGTGTATAATGATTACCAGGTCAAGGGCTGCTCCTGAGTAATGGAAAGGAATGGTCACGCCAGAGGCGCTTGCTCACACCAGCTTTCCACTTCGACATCCTCAAAAACTATGTGTCCATATTCAACCACTCAACAGATATCATGCATGTAAGACAACCACTATAATCGCTCCACCATAGGTATCAACCTCGCCAAAATAATATCAGTTAGACAAATTTAGCCCATTGCTATTTATCTCATATTTAAAATCTGTGTTTGGAAAGCACATCCTCTGAGCTCTTGCTCACTGATGCTCATTCTTGTCATCCTGTCAAGTTTCACACATGTAAATGCTGCAAACATATCCTCACATGATGTTTAAATGAGGCCATTTTCTTTAAAATAGCATGTTATATGATGAAAATTAAAAACAAGAACAAAAATGGGGAAGGGAAGAAAACATTCAGACTTATTTAGAACACAATGTGTTAAGGGTGAAACTTTGCGATTACAGCAGAACTGCAGTTCAAGGAATCTCTGCTTCTCCATTTCTAAAACTTACTCAAACGTGGTAAGGCATGTTGAGCAGTGGAAAACCATAATATGTTAAACTGTCTTTCCTCACACACACACACACACACACACACACACACACACACACACACACACACACACACACACACACACACACACAAACAGCAACAACAAACAACAACATTATCATACTGTCATCAAAATAGACAGAAAAAAGACAGTGTTTAGTGCGATGAACTTTTGGCAAGCTAAGCCTAGCTGGCATCCTGTTTTGTTTGTTGTGGGCATGTAAAGCCCTTTGAGACTTTAAGCAGTGATACTGGGCTCTAAATGAACTTGAACTTGAACTTGAACTAAACCAACTTAGAAGTACTGTTTTGTTGCATACATCTGCAATTCTGACTAAGCATGTATTGGTGTTGATGCGTTTCATGTCTCACAACTTGTCTCTCGTCATCCTGTGTGTCATAACCACACTGATATTACTGTAAGATAAGAACGACTGCTCTTTCTAAAGCGTCTCACTTCGTAAGAAGGCATTTACCAGCAGACTGTTCCACACAAGTTCAGATGTAAAAATGTGACATATAAATATGTTGATGAACTCTGAGTGCGTGTGGGGAGGATTGATAGTGTGTATTTGTGTGTGTGTCAGTCAAAGTGGCGTCGCCTGATGGCAGAGGGGAAGAACAGCTTGGACATGTTTGAACACGTTAGTCTGATGACTCTGGACAGCCTCCTCAAATGCACTTTCAGCTACGACAGCAACTGCCAAGAGTTAGTCTCACTCTCTCTCTCTCTCTCTTCCCCCCCCCCCCCCCATCCATCTCTCTCTCTCTCTCTCTCTCTCTCTCTCTCTCTCTCTCTTTCTCTCTCTCTCTCTCTCTCTCTCTCTCTCGATCTCTCTTACACACGCAGACAAAGCAAGTTATGTTTATTATCCTCTAATTATCGTTTCTTGGAAATGAACACAGTTGCCATTCCAAAGCCCTGTAGAGGTATCCTGTCTTTTTGTTTTGTTTTGTTTTTTTTTCCTCTCCCTTATCCTTATACCAATCCATTCTTTATTAAGATGAATGAGTTGAAATAGAAAAAAAAGAAAACAAACAAGGAAATTGGATGAGCAAAGGAAAACTATTGCTGTTTTTCATAACAGGAAGTCCAGTGAGTATATCTCTGCTATCTATGAGTTGAGTACCCTTGTGGTCCAGCGACAGAGGAACCTGCTCTATCATTGGGACTGGTTCTTCCGGCGCTCTGACATAGGCCAGCGCTTTCGTCGGGCCTGTGACGTGGTCCACAGCTTCACAGCAGATGTGGTCCAGAGACGTCAAGCCCAACTCCGCCAGCAGGGACCACCAGAGAGTTTCACGGCAGCAGGAACAGGAGCCTACAAGAAAAAAGTGATAGACTTTATAGATTTGCTGTTGCTGTCTAAGGTGGGCGGATGAGTCTGTTTTGTTTAACTTTGAAAAATATGGGCAGGTTTTTCTTTGGGTCTGAGAAATGTGCGCAGTTAAAGTTTAATTTTCACTTGAAAACCTTTCCAGACGGTTTAAATGCATACTAAAGACATTTGACCCTTTGTGATTGGACAGGATGAGGACGGTAACGGTCTGACTGTCGAAGAAATAAAAGCCCAGGCAGACACTTTCATGTTTGAAGGTGAGACATTATGGACTTTACCGTTATATTTTTAAACCTCCTCTCCTGTCCTCTCACCATATAATACTATACCATACCCTATTTTAATCTCTCTCTCTCTCTCTCTCTCTTAGGTCATGACACCACTGCCAGTGGGATATCCTGGGTGCTGTATAATCTTGCCCAGCACCCTGAGTACCAGGAACGCTGTCGCGCTGAGGTCAACGCGCTACTCGACGGCCGAGAGACTGAGGAAATTATCTGGTGAGAATACGCTTCATACCGACATCCTCGCCTCCCTTTACTCCTCCACCCATCTCACTTAGTCCACCACTGACTCCAGTTACCTCATGATGTATGGTGGTCACTCTTATAAAAATCATTAGAAAGTGACTCTTGATTTCTTGCACTTGAATTTTGATTTGTGCATAGAGACTGATGTAATTGTTGTAGTGATTGTGATTGTGTGCAGGGATGATTTGACTCAGATGCCCTTTACCACCATGTGCATTAAGGAGAGTCTGAGGCTCCACCCACCTGTCGCTGCCATCAGTCGCTACTACTCACAGGACATGAGTGTACCTGGGAACTGCAGCATACCACAAGGTAAGAGAATGAGACTGACTGTAACACAGGAAAAGACAGTGAGACTGGCTGTAACACAGGGAAAGAGAGTGAGACTGGCTGTAACACAGGGAAAGAGAGTGAGACTGACTGTAACACAGGGAAAGAGAGTGAGACTGGCTGTAACACGGGGAAAGAGAGTGAGACTGGCTGTAACACGGGGAAAGAGAGTGAGACTGGCTGTAACACGGGGTAGGAGAGTGAGATTGGCTGCAACACGGGGTAGGAGAGTGAGACTGACTGTAACACAGGGAAAGAGAGTGAGACTGGCTGTAACACAGGGAAAGAGAGTGAGACTGGCTGTAACACAGGGAAAGAGAGTGAGACTGGCTCTAACTCGGGGAAAGAGAGTGAGACTGGCTGTAACACGGGGAAAGAGAGTGAGACTGGCTGTAACACGGGGAAAGAGAGTGAGACTGGCTGTAACACGGGGAAAGAGAGTGAGACTGGCTCTAACACGGGGAAAGAGAGTGAGACTGGCTGTAACACGGGGAAAGAGAGTGAGACTGGCTGTAACACGGGGAAAGAGAGTGAGACTGGCTGTAACACAGGGAAAGAGAGTGAGACTGGCTGTAACACGGGGTAGGAGAGTGAGACTGACTGTAACACAGGGCAGGAGAGTGAGACTGGCTGTAACACAGGGCAGGAGAGTGAGACTGACTGTTACACAGGGCAGGAGAGTGAGACTGACTGTAACACAGGGAAAGAGAGTGAGACTGGCTGTAACACAGGGTAGGAGAGTGAGACTGACTGTAACACAGGGCAGGAGAGTGAGACTGACTAACAGAGGTTAGGAGAGTGAGACTGACTGTAACACAGGGAAAGAGGGTGAGACTGACTGTAACACAGGGAAGGAGGGTAACAGAGGGAAAGAGGGTTAGACTGACTGTAACACTTGTTCTTATGTAGTGCACTCCAGTCGACTTTGGTAAAGTCAGCCAAACATACAGTTACACACTGTGGTTTAAGGAAGGGTATTTTTATTGACCGGTAGCTTTCCTGTTTTTCTGTAAGAAGGAACCGTGTTGGCTCAGGAAATAAAAATAAGGAAGTGGTTTACTGGAGTAAAACTGTACTCAGATACAAAACAGTGTGTAGTTGTGAAAAGGCTGAAAATATCATTTGTAGAGAAATAGCTCTGCAAAAAAAGTCAATACCAGCACAGATCTGGAATACAGGTACTGGCCAGCATTGGGCCAGAACTCAACCAGCTCCATGTCTTTCTGTTTTAGAAAATGTTTCCTCTAGTTCCACCATAATCTAGATCCAAATAATTTCAGGCACAGTTCATGGCAGCCAGATATGCTGTCAAATTCTCTTTTAACTTAACACAGCAATAACAAATGCGTAACTGTATTCCCTAACTACATACTACATGAAATTGGGATAGCATCTAAAATCCAAACTCAGCATTGTTTCTCTAAGTCAGCTGTACACACAGTACATCAGTGTTTTCAGTGTTAGAGTTGAGCTTTAATGTATTAACAGTGAAGATGACAGTCAGTCACGACCATGTGTAGAATGCTCTCTATGGCTGTGTGCGCAGCTTGGCCTATTCCAGGACACGGCACCCATGTGTAGTAACAGGGATTGTACATTACTTCAGTAGGACACCTGAACAAGAATGACAATATATAACCTTTAGGGAAAAAAACAGTTGTGCTTACTTGGGACATAGATGTGATTTGAAGTTTGAAGTCTAAAAAAAAGGTAAAGTGATAATTGTAAAAATACGATACATCATTTTGCTCATAGTGAAATATCATGCCAAGACCAGTCCATGAACTTATTATCGAGCCATGCCATGTTCGTAGCATGTGTTAAAACTGATATTCTCAGACTTAGTAACAAAATTCCACCAGAAAAAAACTGTTACCCCCCCCCCCTCCAATATTTTAAAGAGTTTGAAGACGTGAACTCTAACAATTCTCAAAAAGAGATTTTTTTTTCCTACAGGAAAGTCTTTATTGAAACCAGTCTTTCTAACCAGGGCTAGATTCTTTACTAGTTACCCACATGACACCATGAAAGTGTTCACATGATAAGATCTCAATGTTTTTTTGAATGCAGATATTCTTACAGGAAACACATTTACTTTGCAGACTCACATGCAAGCATAAACATGTAGGCATTTTGTGTGATAAGAACAGTTCAATGCAAAAGCTTTCAAAGCCCACACAACTGAAAATTGTATTTCTTGACATAGGCCTATTCATGAAGTTAAGCCAACATTAACTTCAGAAACCGTACCTCAGAAACACCTACTGTATATTTGATTTAAGTACACATCAAAAAATTTCAAGTTGTTTTCAAACTTTAATCACAAAATGTCTTGTCTAATGCAAATATTGAAGTTTCTTACTGTGCCACATCATGGGACACATATAGGGTTAGTAAGACTAGAATGGTTTGCTCCTTACATTTCACAATTTTCATTACCTATAATTGCAAAATTCAAGTAGTAGTGAGTGTGTGAAAGCTGATGTGATCCATCTGTCTTCAGGAACGATCTGTCTGATCAGCATCTACGGAACTCATCATAACCCTGACCTTTGGCCTGACCCCGAGGTGAGAGGCAGTAATGACTGTGATGTGGTCTATCTTTACACATACATGTTTACATGCAGAGGGGTGAGGTCTCATTCACACTGTCATACAGTGATCTGTGTGTGTGTGTGTGTATGTGTGTGTGTGTGTGTGTGTGTGTGTCCAGGTTTATGACCCCATGCGTTTTGATGCAGAGAACATTAAAGGCAGATCGTCATATGCTTTTATTCCATTTTCTGCAGGGCCAAGGTAACATCAGTACAGCACTTATTCAAAACACACACACACACACACACTATACTGCAGCTCATGCTGTTTGAAGGAAGCATTCCTAACACAACCAAAATAACAGTACTCACAAAAAAAGATCATAAGCTTTGATCTCAGTTTAAATTGAAGGCAGAAACTGGTTGATCAATTAATGATTTTTAATATACCATATACTTTCAAGGCAAAATGAGCAATTTTAAGGAAAGTACTTTCAACCTTAAAATGTGTTAAGTCAGAGAGATTTCAGGGCTTAAACCCTGAATCCTCAGTTTAAAATTTCAAAGCTTTTTTTCTTTGTCGAAGTGAAAAAGATGGTCTGACTGCCTCTCCCCTGTCCCTCTGTTGCTATAGAAACTGTATTGGTCAGAACTTTGCCATGGCTGAGATGAGGGTCGTGGTGGCTTTAACACTGCGCAGGTTTCGGTTACTGCCCCCGGACACTCCCGTCAAACGGCTCTATACCCTCATTATGCGAACAGAGGAGGGGCTCTTTCTGAAACTGGAACCACTCGGTACCCCACAGGACTGATCTGCTCCACACAGACCGTACCTGCTTTACTGTGCCACCTCACCTCCAGCTCTGCTCTTTCTAGTCATTCATCCTGTGCTCTGACACGGCTTCGTGTTTTCTTTTAGAAATTCAGTTGCGCGTTGTGACGGTACACATCACAGCTGTGCTTTATAAAGACTGTTTAGATAGAATGGTAGAGTGGTTAATGGGTTTCCTGTGAAAACCATACTGTGAATGCCTTATGCTTTTCTGCAGCTTCACAACTGCACATGCTTTTTCTTTTTTTTTTTTCACACGTAAGCAAGTTATAGAAAAAGCAAGAGGAGGAACATCCAAGAGACGGATGCATCTTAAAGGGCGTATACAGTTTGCATGCATTATATGTAAAGCCAGTGCAGACTAAATAGAAGCAGCTTCCTCTGTGACTACATAATGTGGTCACATCTTGAGCCATTTAACGCTGAACAGACAGTATGAGAACTACTGCAGAGGGGATAGGAAGTAACATAGCCCATTTTTAAACAGTTATCATACAGAACGGTATGAATGTGTCAAGAACTGTAAACTTGTAATACCCCTTATGAGAAAAGTTGCCAAAGACATCAGGACAATGAACCAAACCGAATCATGTGTTACTTAACCATGTCTAGACTAAACTTGACGTGTTCACCATTAGTTTTATGTAATTGCTAAGTTATATTGCATGATGTATAGACATGACGGACATTTAGTCCACATTGTTCAGTTCTTTACTGCATTAATATGAAATACATTTTTTTACCCTATTGCAAACTTTGTTTTTCTGCTTGCATTTTGAGTCCATATTAAATGTCATGCTCAGTAGGTTTGTTCCCAGTGTGTATTGTTTTTATAGGAGCTGCAGCCGCTCTTTTGCAAAAAGGATAGCAAAGGGCCCCTCTTTTCATATTAGAACATAGTGAAATATCCACTGATCTGTCACAACCCACGTGGTCTGTGACATCAAGACAAAAACAAACAAAACAGACAAACTAACAAAAACTAACTAAAGTTAACCTTGAGTCAAAGTTGCCATGGAGTTCCTGTTGTTGTGGGCTGGAATGGTAGGGCAGTTTTATTGCATTATGAAGGGTGATGCTAGAACATTCTGGGAACAGATTAAACAACAAACGGTTCCTATGTGGGTTAGAGTTCTTCTCATGTCCTTCAGTTCAGAGAATGCATCTCACTTATTTCACACTGCAACGCAAGTGAGAGTACACAGGCATGACTAAGCAATAAACTGTTACCCTGCAGATGTATCAAAACAAACCATACACACATCTTCAACCTAACCCCCCCAACCCTATCCCTGTCTCTTACAGACACACACTCAAACAGCCAAACAGTACCTCCTTAAAAATAGCTTGTGTATAAATAGCTCATCATCTATCCAGGGAGGATCTCCTGCAATGCTCAGAAAGCGCCGGTGATTGTGCAACTCCCCACAGAACCCGAGGACATTGAGGAGAGAGACTGCGGAGCGACTGGTCCATCCTTCCGCTCATCCGATACACACACTTACCCACTCACACACACACACACACACATACACACACACACACACAATGTCGTCGGAACAGACTTCGAAGGAATCTCTGTGCCCGGGCTGCCAAGCGGAGGAGCCCTTGGTCTTGCCCTGCGGGCACCGACTGTGTCAGTCCTGCCTACAGCTGTGCCAACGTGAACTGGGGGAGGACGGGGCCCAGCCGGGCTGCACGGTGTGCTACGGGCGTGAGCTGCTGGACAGCGTGCTGAAAGGGCTGCTGGACTCTCTCTTCCAGGGCCAGCCTCGCAGGGCAGGGGCGGGAGCAGAGGGAGGTGCTGATGGGCACGGGGAGGGAGAGGAGAAGGCAGATCTCTGCCCAGAGCATGCAGAGTGTCTCAGCCTGTTTTGCACAGAGGATGAGGAGCTTATCTGTGAGGAATGCCGGAGAGACATACACCTGGATCACGAGTGTTGTCCCACAACGGAGGCAGCACAGGACTGCAGGGTAAGAGGGCAAAGTAGAGAGGCAGCTTTCCCACTCTGTTAAACAAAACTTAGCATGTGGCCCACAAACACCTCATGTCTAATGATAGATGCTATGAGACTATGAAACAGCACATTTAATACACTTAAATTATTTCATCAGACTCAATTCATACACATACAAATACAAGGACCATCACCTGACTTACAGTTCAGCCTCTTTTCATATACAATATTCACAACAAAGGCAAGATATTTCATCTGTGAATTTATCATAATAATAATAATAATAAAATGATTCAAAACAAACCTGTTTTGTGACAGCTTTGTTAATCTATCGTTTTCAGAGGGAATTGAGGTCTGCACTCAGACCATTACAACAGAAGTTGGAGACTCTTAACTCAGCCAAGCGGGCTTGCCAAGAGACTGCAGATCACATCAGGGTAGGACTAAAACAGCCATTTAATGCCATTCAGTAACTGAGGCCTGAGTTACTATTCCCTTAAGAGTATGAATTACCAGTACATCAAGTATAAATATTCCATG
Organism: Chanos chanos; assembly: GCF_902362185.1. NCBI lineage: Eukaryota > Metazoa > Chordata > Actinopteri > Gonorynchiformes > Chanidae > Chanos > Chanos chanos. The sequence continues at coordinate 33,081,507 of NC_044499.1, read as the reverse complement.
TCCCTTCAAATATATTTCAACTTAGAGCTTAAGATTTCTAATGTGACAAATATGAGGGGATTATTGACGCACCAAAGTCAAATACAGACGGCATTAAATGTGAAAGCAGTTACATTGTGTGGAGAAAAAGCTCAGTGATCTTGTACCAAATCGCTGTTCTGAAATGTTAATTTAGAAAATGAGAGAATTCCTGTGGTCTTGCTTTCAGAGGCAAGCCCAGCACAGCGTACGCCTGATCAAAGAGGACTTTGAGAAGCTCCATCAGTTCCTACGAGATGAGGAGACGGCCGTGCTTTTAGCACTGAAAGAGGAGGAGGAACAGAAGAGCCAGAAGATGAAGGACAAAATGGAAAGACTGGTGAGAGATATAGCCTCTCTACAAGATATCATCAATACAACAGAAGAGACAATGAGCTCAGATGACCTGATGTTTCTGAAGGTAAGGAAGAACACTAGGGGAGTTTGTATACTCTCACAGTCATGAAGTATCACAAGTGACCAGAGTAAAATCGAACAAAACTTCCATACTGATAAAAAAAACAACAAAAAAAACAAGGCTAAAGCTTGTTAATAGATTAATTCGTTCATTTTAAGTCTAAGCAGCGGAGAATACAGCTTAGTTAGATATCTATATTTTAGTGTACACGACTCTCTTAGGGTTTCCCACAGTAATTTATTATTGTCATGACGCATCCTGATCGGCCTGTCTCGTCTCTGTTGGGTTGCAGAACTATAAGAAGACCTCTGAGAGGTAAGGTTTCTCCTTTCCATCCTCATTCTGGTTCATCTTCTCCTTCATAAGACACCTCAGCTTGAGGAGAAACCAAGGGCTGTCATCCTAAGACTGCAGTGGAAAAGTTGTGTTAATTGCTTATTAGACTTTAAAGAGCTAAAGAGTTAAACAATATAAACACTGTGGTCACTGACATATTTTTATTTTGTTCCTGTATATAAGTTTTTATGTAGGTTTTGTTCATTTTGACTTTTGCTCATTTGTCCATCTGCTGAGTATTGATAAAACCCTCTCTCTCCTGCAGTACTGAGTGCACAGTGCAGGATCCAAAGGAAGTGTCCGAATCTCTGATAGATGTGGCCAAACATGTGGGCTGTCTAAAATACAGAGTCTGGGAGAAGATGCAGACAGTCGTTCAGTTCAGTGAGTCTCGGTCATTTCCTGTTGACACTGAAGATTGGAGACAGAACTCGGTGTATGATAATGATGTATGTGTGTGTCTGTGTCTGTCACGTATGGATTTAGATTTCTAATCCCTGCCTTTTCACCTACCCATAGGCCCGGTCACCTTTGACCCCAACACAGCTGACGTCTCTCTCACCGTGTCCGATGATCTCACCAGCGTGCGCTACACGGATGAAGAGCAACAGATACCAGATAATCCTGAAAGGTTCTGTTACTATGATTGTGTTCTGGGATCCGAGGGTTTCAACAGTGGCCAGCACGACTGGGAAGTGGAAGTGGGTGACAGCAACGATTGGGCATTGGGCGTTGCCAAGGAAACAGTGTCAAGGAAGGAGTGGTTCCCCCCAAGCCCTGACCGGGGCATGTGGACTATCTGTCTTCACGGAGGGGAGTACAGAGCATGCACCTCCACCAGCTCTCCACTCAGGTTAAAGAAGAAACCGCAGCGAGTGCGAGTGCAGCTGGACTGGGACAGAGGGCGACTGACTTTCTCTGACGCCAGCGATAACACCCTTCTTTACAAGTTCAAACACAAGTTCACCGAGCGAATGTACCCGTACTTCTCCAGCACCTGCAAACGCCAGCCCCTGCAGATCCTACCAGGAAAGGTGTCTATATATGTGGAGTAATGCTGAAATATAAGACAATCCTAAACCACAGATGCTATATATAAAGCCATTATAAAATCAAAAGAAGGATAACAGCAAATCTTTAAACATATTGTTCTGTAAAAAAAAAAAAAAAAAACATTGAACATTATTAGTTCTTGTAAATGTATAATTTGCTGAGCGGAGTATATGACAGTACTGATTGAGAGATCAGAGGGAGGGCTGGACTGTGTTTTAGCAGGGGGTCTGGATCGAACAGCTTCAGAAGCCAGGAGAGGCACTGACCAGGGTCAATCCAGTCACTGTTTAAGACTTATGTAAAAGTAGGCAATTAGTTTGCACTTTAAAAGTGAAAGATTTTTTGATAATACTTTAAGATTTAAAATATTTTTGTGAGATTAAGAATCAATATGTTGAAACTGAATGTCAAAACACACACACACACACACACACACACACAGCTCCTCCAATGACAGAGCACCTGTTGTATCTTGTCAGTTCAGTCTGTCTATGTCACATGGCTCTTAACGACACTCCAGAGGAAACTAGATCCTCCCTCTTGCCTGGACCGCCAAAGGCTTCACTGGCATGCCAATGTGTGCGTAACCTCTTTGTGCAGCCAATCTCACAAGTGTTTATAGCAGAAAAGGCATTCTGTGCACTGACAAAAGCATTAGCTTATTTTATACCTACCCATATAGCTGTGGGTGTTTTCTGAATAACTATGTTAACTCACAGGAAACACTGCCGAGGGGATGAGGTTTAGATTAAATGTATTTAGCACTGAATAGCTATAGGACTGAAAACACTTAAAAGACAAACAGCTTCATTTTGGAAACTTTAGCAGATTACTGCTGTGTGGCGACATTTGAAAACAGGCAGCATTAGTGTGACCTGTTAAAGTGTAACTGCATGAATATCGTATAATATAATAAACACATTGTCTGGAACCATGTCTTTGTTGTACATTACTGTTTGTCAGAGACAATGATACTGGTGAAGGCATTTGTAAGGGTAAAGGACATCAGAGGTAAAAAATTACAAAAAAATCCTACATTATAATTACATAGATTATATCAGGCAAGCAAGTAAACACCTTTTTTAAACTTTATTTCACCGCAGCAGGTCTCCTGCTTGTTTTCACAGTCACTACGTAGTGAAGGGGTAAGTTGGGGTGTGGGGTGTGTGAGTGTACTTTGTTGTCTTTAGAGTGACTTGGCATGAAGCGCTTTTTTCAAGGACACGCTGACAGCCGCTGGAGGAAAGGCAGAGACAGTAGAAACTGGTGTGGAGCCATAGCCACTGGGCCACAAAAAAACAAAACTGATGTTATTTTCTCAACAAACTTTACTGAGGACATGCTCAAACATGCACATTTATAACACATTTTTTTACAGACCAGGTACAGGAAAAGTAGAAAAAAAATTCTTCGGCCGGTTTACTTTCAGTTGACTTCTCTGATCCATACAGGCTGCCATTTGAAGCAATCCACCAGCAATTTCCAGATTATGCTAGTATATGTATTTTAACATTTTCCTGTTTGTTTTTCTATAAAACAGCATTTTTAAGTGAGACCTTGTAGAAGTAGAAACAGGATGTTAAGATTTAAGATAAAAGGACAATATTACTTTAAACAATGAGAAATTTGTCAGGTTCCAAAAAACACTACTTGTTTATGTGTTTAGTCAACAGTTCTGAGAGCACCATGTTTCATAACACAAACATGACGGTACAAAAAGCACCCAATTGAGGCAAATGGAAGAATTGCTATCATTGGGCCTGTCCACCCCTAGCAGTTCAATACAAAAGCATCCTTGAGATCTTTATTATTATTATTTATTTTATTTTTTTTCCACGAATCTTCATTTACCAAACGTCATGAAGGTAAAATTACAACAACCTACCACTGGTCTATGAACATTTTTTTTTTCTTTGCTAACATTTCTATCATTACGGTAACGAGACAAACCTGACTACAGACAGTTATTTGATGATGAATGTATTTATTTTAAACTAAGACATAGCCGATGGGTTGTTAGATGAATAACAGCTGCGAGGGAGATAAGTGTAGCTTATATGGAAATGAAAGCTAAGGGGAAGACCATGTTAGGATGAAATCCACCCAGTAGTACAGGGCTCCTAACGTACTGTTACCAGTGGTGGCTCTGATGACATCAGTGCATGATACAGTCGCACAAAAAACACAATTTCTCACTAATTTGTCTAAGCGGGATAACGGATATTCTTAACCATGAATTTGTTACAGGTAAACAGTTTGTGAGAAAAATGACAGAACACCGTTCTTTGTTGAGGCTATATTTGGGTATTGCATTTGCTCATGTCTGGAAATGTTTTCATTTTCAAAGATGTTCACTGTGTAGACAAGGCTTTCTATCAGCCAATCTAAGACCTGTAATACTTTCCTATGGGTAGTACTGACAAATCAAGCAACGAATTGTATTTGAGGAAAAATGCATGGAACAAGCCATCTATGGGCAACAGAATGGTCTGGTCTTATCATGCTCCATCATCTTTTGGTGCACACAGAATCTTGGCACACTGGCACACTGTAGATAAAATTTTTAGCAGCATAACGTAAGTTACACAACACTATTATCTGTAAGTCTTACTGTGGATATCTGTCTTCTTTTTGCTGTCATAATGTTGCCATGGTTACTAAACTGTTCCCTCAACTGCACCCAACAAATCAAAAAGGTTAATTTTACCACTCAAATTGGGGCACACAGTTATAACTTTTAGTTGTACTGCCAACAAGGCAAACAGCATGACCAAATGCCCATACTACAGAGCCCCATATATACACACAAACCTCTTCTTTACACCATCAGGCTCCCGCTATGCCAAAGCTGACAACATGGTCTTTAGAGTCCGAGATCTTGGATAAAGGAAAATGCTAAGCTATGGATATCTGAGTGTTGCTGAAGTTTGAGGTTATTTGCACAAAATCAGTATGAGTACATGTATATATGACGGGCTACTGTATATTCTTCTAACTAATGAATAGAGTACTGGCAGAGAACATAGTGTGAATGATATTAGAGTATGATGTCGTTTGCATGATACTGTTTGTTGTCTTCCGAAGGCCAACCGACACCACCTTGCTACTTGCTTGGTCCTGTCACTGGACACAGCTCATGAGAGGGACGTGATGTTCGATCGTCCTCCAGGGGGCGCTACAATCCGCTGTGCCGTTCGTCTTGGGATATGGTCATCCATTTGGGTTCCTTAATGAGGAATGAGACTTGTAAAACTCTCTGAACTGCTTCTGACTTTGGTTATAATGACTATGAGTTTGCCCTGGGTCAAAGTGAGTACAGCTCAATGTTTACTGTAATAAGAACATAGGCATAACTTAAGATTCCCAATTATATGTGTACTCTCTTTCTGTATCTAGGTCAGTTAGAATTGTACTTCAATAAGATGGAGAGAGAGAGAGAGAGAGAGAGAGAGTAGAGAAACGTGGAAACGCCTAAAAAAAAATCACAGACAAGTCAGTCTAACATTCTGCAGCATCACAGTTATAGACAGGTCACTGTTACTGGTCACATATCCGAATGTTAGGCTTTACCTGACAGACTGAACCCTGATTGGTGTAAGTTCCTTGCTGGCCCACTCGTAGTCTTTCCTGGACATGTGGGCCCCCTGGTGGTGGGTGTGGGTGGTACTGATGTTGTCATGCTGATGACATCATGGACAGGGCCATCATAATTTCCACGAGGCACACCGCGAGCATCTGCCATCTGGACAACATTTAAATTGACAGTATTAATTATCGGGATGCTTCAGGGTGCACAACAGTTACCAACCTCAGGCAACTCCTTAATCAAGAACAGTGAAAATGCACCATGTCTTCATTCACTCAAAAAGCTCAGGTTTGGCATAACAAAGTGCCACTTCTGTGTATTTCATACAAGAGAAAATAGATGTTTTTCTCCTCACACTTCTCAGCGTAACCTCCTCTTTAACCTCCACTTGGTTCTTGTTTTGACAGAGTAACTGCCCATGATCAACCTCAGGCTCTCACGTCTGTGTTTACCACTGAACAGCAGTGAGTCAGCATTTCTTTAAACGGTCTGACAATTCCAGCCCTTTTTTCTAACGGCACTGAGGTGAATGAGCTTCACTCACCCTGCTGCGGGCTTTGATCCTCTTGTAAACATAGTCCGGATAGGCCTTCCTATGGATGAAACGTCCAGTGCCCTCCGTGGCGTTCAGATTCCCGTCCTCTAAAACGATTTTCCCCTGACTGATTACAACCACGGGAAAACCTCGGCACTCCATCCCCTCGAAGATATTCATCTCCACTGTCTGAGAAAAGCATGCAGGACATACAAGACCTGGTGAATTTGGAGGGCGGTCCTAAAAGCAGGTTTCAGAAACATGTTTTTGGTTAAAGTGAACACTGGAAAAAAAGTCATTTAGTTTTTAACAACTCACCAACCAATTACAACCAATTAAGAGGAATAAAGAGTGAAACTTCTAGGACTTTTACTGAAGGAAAGCCAAAACAAAACTGAAAAAAGGAATGCAATTCTGAGTTTGTAGTTGAGTTTTGGTATCAGTTATGTTTAGGCTAGTACTGTTTGTTTAGGCTAGAGATGTCTATTCACAATAAACATTTGTTTTTTGGAATAAATATATATATATATATATATATATATATATACATGTATATCTTTTCCACAAAACCAATTAATGACAAATGTCCTGCTGACTCAAGAAAAAATGAAAATGTACAATCATCAATGCTCATAAAACAGGGGTCTCAAATTCCGGTCCTGGAGGGCCGGGGTCCTGCTGTTTTTATTGTAGATCAACTAAATAGAATCTCCGATTGGCTGAAGAGTGTCCACACCTGTCTTCAAGGTGAAAATCAACAGGTAACTAAGAGGTGAAAACAAAAATCAGCAGGACCCCGGCCCTCCAGGACCGGAGTTTGAGACCCCTGTCATAAAACATGATTGAAGTGTAGCAGGAACAGAAAAAACAGAAGTTGCTGCATCTCCACACCACAGCCGCAATCCCATCCTGGGTTTTGAAATGTATTTGTACACGTGACACTCGTCTACCACTGTGAGGTTAAAACCCCAGACCTAACAGTAGAGAGTCCAGGATCTTACTGCCGGTCTATCGCAAAATCATAATCATAACCCCTCCGCTCCAGCTCCCGGAGATGCTGGGTGGGAGTGTGTGGAACCCACAGGCCTGGTGTGTGTTTTTAGTCAAAGACTGTTGAGTACACTGTCAGTTGACTCTCTGCCATACCACCATGCTAATGATCCTAATCAGCTCATGGATTTTCTCGGCTAATCACACACAAATACATGTCTTCCCATAGAAAGCGGACAGTCCTGTGATGCAGAGTGTTCGTGCAGCATCGTTGTAACATAACATTTTACCAGTTGGGGATGGGGATACCATAAACCAATGACAAACCTAACAAATAAAAGTCCAAAATTGAAGCCACAAAGAGCTATGCTACCATGATATACCATTTACATTAAGAGGAAAAAAGCTGCTCTTTGTTCTGAGAGAACAAAAATATACTTCTGTATATAAAGAACCAGCAAGTTTTAAATTGGCTGGAGCTTAGAAATCGTTATTCTCTTGAATAATCCCACACCAGTCCTAGCACAAACTAATGAGGGCAATGTCATCGCAACATAGCACAATATTACATGGAAATGCGACATGCATTAAAAATGACATGCATCATCTGTCTTTCCAAATTAAGCACACGACTGCAGGTCACTTAAGAGGCGGTTAAATCCCATCCATGGTAGCTGAGAAAGCCTACAGTTGTCAAACTCTAGATATTATTAATCTTACAATTCTTTTTCACAGTGTTAATCAGTCTTGGCAAGTTACCCTACATTTGCATTGTCGACATGCTCAACTACAAGCTATGAGGACGCCTGTAGTTTATTTAGGCCTCAGGCCACAAGACCTCAATCTTTTATTCTGAAACAATGACCTAACCACTGAGCTATGTATACTACAGTACTGGTGGATCAACCCACACCCATCTGAGACATGGTCCACGCAGAAAAACTGCTTTAAATGTAACACTTTTGGCAAATTTTGATTCCTTTTTAACAATTGAACTCTTTTTTTCTCATCTCCACATTTAACCCAATTTGAAAACTTTCAGAACCTTCTTGGGCTTTGGGCAATTTCAGATCACAACATTATGAGAAGGATCAATCACATTGTTAAAACTGCACAATTGCTGCACTTACAGCATTAAACTACACACAAAATGATTCCACCCCACAAGATGAAGTCCTGAGATTTAATCAATGGTACAATAAAACTGTAAAAGTTCAGAGAGAAATAATATTTCAAATACATTGATTTTGACAAAAGCAGACCTAATCAGAGGAGGTTTTATTTTGAGCTATTTTTAGATGTCAATAAATGTAATTTATTTGGACACATACCAGATTGTGTGATTTTGCAGAAAAGGTTTTTGTCTCCTTTGTGTTCCAGATCACCAGGTCAGCATCGGAGCCCACAGCGATCCTACCTTTGCGCGGGTAAAGGTTGAAGATCTTGGCTGCGTTCGTACTGGTCACTGCCACAAATTCGTTCTCATCCATTTTGCCTGTGGCCTGTAAGCAAACATTGCCATTCTCTCAGTCAGAGACAATCAGCAGCACAGAGTTAAGAGAAGACAAAGGATGGGTCTTGTTGTGTGACCAGAGCGTACCACTGCCTTGTCCCAGACTATGGTCATCCGTTCCTCGATGCCGTTGGTGCCTTCAGGGATGAAGGTGAAGTTATCCTTTCCAACAGCTTTCTGAGCAGTGGAGAATGTGCAGTGGGCACTGGCAGTCACCTGCAGATCTCCACTGACACACACATATAATATCATGGATAAACACCGAGTGCTAATTATCAGCTGCTACAGAAGTTGACAACCTTATAGACCAATCTGACAAAAAGATTTATTTAATCTTTCTCTGTGAATAGCTGTTTGAGGTGTGTTGCACAGTAATATAAATACTGGCTGATATGTCTGTATCTCGTGTACATGAATAGCATGTGCTATGACAGCCGTGCTGGTGATTCTCAGGACCTCACCAGGATAGGAGGGAGCTGAGGTACTCAGGAGTACCCGGGTCTGGGCTTATGGGCGGGGACATGACAAAGGCGGCGGCTTTAGCCCAGTTTTTGCTCCAGTAGTGAGACCCGTCAGTACCCAGACTAGCTGTGATTGGCTCTCCATACACAACCATGCCTGAAAATTTGAACCAGAATTGGACAGGCCATTAGTCAGAACTCTGAAGCAGGATTCACTCTTCATTCACGAAGCATTTAAACGAGGGGTCGTACCCTTTTTCCTGGCTTTAGCAATGACGTCAGCAGCTGTTTTGCTCATCACCTTGGTGACATAGAGTGGGCAGTTGGCTTGCTTGGCAATGGTGATGGCACGATACACAGCCTCTGTTTCCACCTAGTAAAATAAACTCAGAATCAGATTACAATAGCAGAGGAAAATGCATCTACTGTCACTAGACAAACAGCGTTCAGCTGACACCCAGAATTTTACATATCACTTATCGCCACCTGTTGACCAAACCCAAACCCTTTGCCAGTGTATCATATGAAATATCGTCCCAAACATGAAGCAGCACAGGTGGACCTCACCTCCTCTGGGTGGCTAAGCACATGTCCTTCAGGCCCAGTAATACCCACATCCAACAGCTTCCTCTGCTCCTGAATAAACAAATCCACACACAGACACACAGAACAGGCACATTTCATTGCCAATATGTAATAATATCATGAGATACTAGAACTGGTAGTCTGACTGAAACTGATATGTTAATTAAGTCACATAAAATGTTGTTACAAACCAACAACACAACACATACACACAGATGACATGTTAAATTAGCATCACTGGTGTAATGCTTATGTAACATACACACAGCATATTAATGTTACTGGTATTGACAGATTCTTACACAGTGGTTGTAAATGTGTATTATAGCTTTAAAACAACATTTGACTAAACAGATCCACCTCTAAAGTGAGCAATAACACTATAGATAATATGCCATAACTAGCTCTGTCCTGGTTAATCTGTACCTCTTCGATGATGTCGCCATTTTCGGCATGCACTTGCGCAATGGCTCCCAGGTCTCTGATGACACCGAACATCTCATACATCTATCAGAGGACAAGTACACACAGCGTAGACAAGATTTAGCACAATCTGATGTGTCCAGTTCATCTAAGACAGATAGCTGTTCCAACTCTCAACGTCTAACACACATAAAGTCCGGGACAGATTTTCAAAAATATGCAAACCCAGGATATTATATCTTCACCAGACACTTGCTCTATCTTTAATTAATCACGTTTAAATGTTTACATGCATGTTTAGGAAGTGTTTAATGTCTTTATCTTCGTATTTTTATTCTGTGGTGTTGTGCGAAGATGTAAGACACACACAGACCTGGGTGTCCGAGCTCTGATATTTGTCCTTGTAGGCCATGAAGATCAGGAATGAATTGACCCCTGGGAAATTAACAGGATTTATGATATTTTCACCACAAATTAAATTAGAGAAGATATACATGCGCCTACACACAAAAGTACAGTGTTGTGTAGGTGTGCTGTCTGTCTGTTTGGATTTATGAGGGGGTGTGTGAGGCTGAAAACTGTTTAATGTAGTAATGTAGCACTGCTCAGTAATGCAGTAGTGTTTTTTTGAACACACATGCTGCAGCAAAGGGGCCCAACAGCAACCTATGACTTTAGACAGATTACAAAAAAAAAGTCTGACAATACTGATACAAAGACTAACGACAAGACATGTTTTGTCTTTTTTTCTAAGACAAGCTATGGATTAGATTCAGTCTTTCTGAAAAACCTCTGTTGTGGCTGAGTTGTGGCACATCAGGTCATTGTAACTGATGGTATTAAGGCTGCATGAAAAAAGGTACCTTTGTCTTTGACCAGAGCCTCCAGTTCCTCAAAGAGGCCGTCGTGCCAGCGGGTGATGTCCATGTGGAGAGAGTAGTCACAGCACGACCTTTTATCAGCAATATCCCTCCACTGATCATATGCTGCTAGGAGGCTAGAGCCAGGCTCTGGCAATACATGGTCAACTACAAAGAGAGACAACAGAACAAGGCATGAGGACAACGGCATAGTGGGATTTAACGTCATTAAACAGCTTCATTAACACCACATTACACTAGTTATAAGAATTTTTTTTTTTTCATTTATAAATGCCAAGTTAGACATTAGTAAACATCTTATGAAGTGTGTATGAGCATGTTATTTCTTAGGTCAAATACCTTGAGATGTACTGAAACAGACACTTTAAGTGACCTTAAAAAAACTGTGGTTAGGACGTGTGCTTTCTGTCCATGCTTGAGGGGATGGTTTTTTAAATAGTGCTCCTTTTGTGACCCACTCAGACAGGGCCTGTGCTGCTGTTTTGCTGGGAAGGGTGGAGTGGAGCAGAGGGATGTGTGTGTGTGTGGAGAGGAAGTATGTGTGTGTGTGTGTGCTGCAAGGAAGAGTGGAGTGAAGCATGTGTGACAGTCTTTTTGACCCCCTTTCTTTTGATTTAATGACACTGGACAAGCTTTCCTGTTGTCTGCTACTGTACCCCGTTCATACACACACACACAAACCCTTCTTTTGTCTAACACACAAACACACTCGCCCTTCCTGCCGCATACACTCCCCTCCAGGAGAAGCCATCTCTGGCACCACAACAGAGTGCCCTAAGTCCACCCCCCCCCCTTTTCAACCACTACCCTCCTCTCCCTCACTTCCCCAGATTCCATTTTTCACTATCATCCATTTTGTTAACTCTTCCTCTCAGTCTGTCTTCATCCTCCCATGACCTACTTCCTTCTGTCGCTCCTGCTCTCCTCTCCTCTCCTCTGCTTTGTCTCCTACTTTCCTTTCCTCTCCGCCCCTGTCTCCTCTTTATCTCTTCTCTCTGTCTCTTCTTTTCGTCTTGTCTCTCTTTTCCCTGTATTAACAGTACTACTGAGTTTCTCACTGATCATGGTGGTGCCCCCTGCCAGGGCGGCACGGGTCCCGTGGTAGAAGTCATCCGCAGGGCTCATGCCAAGCTGTGGGGCTTGCAGGCTTGTGTTGACATCGATGCCACCGGGGATGACGATGTGCCCGTATGCATCTACTGTCTTTACCCCGCCTGGCACGATGAGGTTCTCTCCAATCTGCCTAAAAGTGAGAGAGAGAGACAGGCGGAATTCAGCAAACTACAACAACAAGGTAAACAACTGAAACAAAGTCCCATCTCAGATTCTTCCACAATATTTGTGACTGTCATTAATATTATTGCAAACTGTAATATACTGTTTCAGTTCAAACAGTGCATATAACAATGTTTCATATTTTAGCAGCTGTGATTTCACAGTTATTAAATTTGTTTTTCATGCAGTGAATAAAATCTTACTTGATGGTTCCATCCTCAACATAAATGTCAGCATAAAAAGACTGATCATCGTTCACAATCTTCCCTCCTTTGATGATCAGGCGATCACTCTGGAAGATTTAAAAAAAAAAAAAAAAAAGGCTCATTCCCCAAATCACAAATTGTCTGAAACTGTCAACAACAACATTGCATTTTTTGCTCAAAATGAATTTTAAGTTCATTGACATTCTATCCATGCAAAAAGAACTGACTGGGTCAAAACTGCAGTTATGACACTAAAAAAACACCTGGACATTAAAATTCCCTGGAAGAGTGCAGATGTTCAAACCTAGTCAGAAAAGGAGATTCATAATAAAAGAATGGGAGAATGTGGGAAGATTGGAAAGACAAGAACACAAAGGCGGAATTAATGTATGCAAATCCTTTAAAATATGTAGACTCTTCACCGAGATCATTAGGATGAATGGGGGAGAGCTGATCCCAGACAAAAAAGGGATGGAAACAGTGACACAGACAAGGACCACATGTAAAACTGTGTTCACCCTTAATGCTACAGTTATTGTTTGGAAAATAGAGAAAAATCAAATCAAAATACAAATCACATTTTTCAGAAGTACAATAAACGTAATAAAACAATGGCAATTTCCAGCATCATCATTCCCCTTCTGTTTTTTGCAGTGTGGCCATCACAGACCAGTGCTAGTTCAATCTTGACAGGTCATTTTACACTCATCTATGTTTTTACCCATCATATCCAACCCTTCACTTCTCTTTTTCCACTGGCACTGTGCATTGCCAGGCTGCAAGCCTCTTCAAGTCAGTCATCCAGAAACATAACTCTGTCACACTCTATCCTTGTCTGCGAGCTACAGTTGCCACATCCAACCATCAAGTCACTCTATGGGGATGCCTTCACAGGCATTGCTGTGGCCTATTTTACACAGATTACACAGACTAACCCGGAGTTTGGGGTGTTTACCTCTCTTCGCACAGAACTCAAAGCTAACATGGTAATACAAACACTTTCTCACATTAATGTGAAATGACACGCCCATAGGCAACCCCTTCCAAAGGTTGCTACATTCCCCAGGAAGCAGGTCAGTTCTGGGGACACAACGATACACTGGGTGCTGTTTCCAGTGTGACTGAAAATACTGAGATTTCAGTGCTTAATTCAACACGGGGATATGCATTCATTATAATTATATAGATACAGACCATCAACATCTACGATGTTGCGAACTAAACTGCACTTTCATAAATATGACACATTTTGTTTCGTACCATTTTTTAAAACATCATCAAGAATAGATAAATGTCTTTTGGCTGTTCTTAGAATATGGGTCATTCTGAGTGCAGAAGGGGGGAAGCTACTGTGCTAAATTGTGCGGAAGGGAATCAGATTCTATTTGTCCGTGTTAACAGTGCTCCTCTCCTGGGTTAGCTCACTACGGTTCGCATGGATGAATATTCGGTCCCTTAACTACAGGAACTGTAATTCCCTGGCAGCGCTTCCAGACATCGTCTAGGCCACGATATGTGAATGCATGGATGACTCCTGTTAACTTGTGGTTACGATTATAGGAAGGCTACTGATGTGTTTACGTTTCTATAAGGGTAACCGTAATGTAGTACGAAATATATTTGATGACATAATGTACTTTAAAAAGTGAGGAAAAACCCCAGGGTATCGATTCTGAAATTGTTTTTGATGGGAAAAGAGAATGAATGAAACAATCAACACTACAGTCTATTGAAATTTTTCTGTCGCCGCCATGTAACCTACTTATGTAAGGCTGGTTAGGGAGAAACCCTGAAACTGCACACATTTCATATCCAGAGCCTGCATTTAAGCTAATTAGTTTATTGCTAACGTCAGTAACAGTTAGCATGTCTGTAACCATGCGTCTATATGATAGCGATGACAGGTTGCTCATGGAGGACACACGCCCATGGCTGCACAAAGAGGAGCAGACCGGTGTCTGTAACCGACACCACAAAATCACTGTCGGTGGATTCTTTCGCATCGAATAACGAATGTCAGTGTAGAAAAATCACTGCTTACCGACAGACGAGGGATATTTTTCTTGCCTTGATAAGACATGCCGGCCAGTTCGAGAAGGGCGTTAATTTCCGAGGTGGGAGAAAAACGTCAGCGATGAGGTGTACCTCACTTTAAAAAATCCGCAGCGAGATGTGTTCCGGACGTCGATGTGTGGACGCAGTATGTTTTATTATAATTGGGGTTCAATAGTAGTAGCTAACAAAGCCACGCGGAGCCCCCTCCCACGACAACAGTTCTCCCCGTTAACCATCTGCTTCATCAGTATTCCGCACACATCCTGCAGGCGATTAGTGGCAAAACAGGCCCCAAAGCAACTTTTAGTACGAAAGCGTCAAATGTTAGTCCCTAGGTAAGAACTTTATCGCACGTTTTTGTATAGTTTCTGTCTTCAGATTTCTAAAATATATTTAATTAATATATTGTTAATGCCCACTGTAAATGTGACAGAAAACATGTCCAACTTTTAATGAGTTGAAGTGGACACCCCTTTTTATGTCAGGATTTATACTGCTTTGCTATAACTGGCTGTGATTATCGAATAATCCTCAGCACAGAGCACTCTTCAGGTTGGAAAATAACATAGTCATTTTTAATTTGTCTGTGCTTCGACCATTTTCTTTTATGTGCCAAAAAAAAGGCTTTGAATTGCTTTACTTACTTGGTCAGCAATTAAATCCACGTATCCATTTGATGAAGTGTATTAAAACAAGAAAAAAGACTTACATTCTTATTTCGTATAAATAAAACGGTTATATTACCTCCCGACGACAGTTGTGTGGACGACTGTGTCCTGTGGGATATACGATAGTCTGACCTCGTGAACTGGTAGAAGGTGCAGGTTCGGGTCGACTCTGTGAGTGGCTGACGCTGGAGAAATTACTCACGCTACCGGCGTCACTGGTAGTATCAGACAAACACCTCTCAGCCCGTCCTCTGGTGTTCTTCCTCAGAGAACTTGGACTAAAAGATTCAAAATTTAGAGTTTTATTCTCGAACGCTCCCTCGATATTACAAAACATACCACCAAACTTCACTCTGGGTTTTGGACTATCCGTGCCCAGTTTAGAGAGCAAAGATCCCTCATCATCGTCTTTTGGAAGAAGTCTCCGCTCAGCCATTGCTTCTGCACTGGTTTGTGTCTCAGATGGAAGGGAAGAAGGATAACAAAGAAAAGAAATATATTCAAAGTTTTAGAAACAGTTTCTCAAGGATAGACTACGCCTTTTGTGGCTTTAGAGCTGGTAGTGCTCTCATATGAGTGAAGGTACAACTGCAGGAGCTGTCCAAAGGGGCGTGGTGCTGAAAAATCCACGGTCAAATCCCAAGAGGAGGCTAGCTAAATGAAGTTCTCCCATAGGAAAAGATGAGCGACCCCCCGATGAACAGATGTTTACCTCATTTATCAATATGCCCAAAGCAATTATTTGAGAGAAATTAGTCTATTTAAGAGGCCAGAAATCTTCATCGTACTCATTAAGGTACACAATGGTGCCACAATCAGAAGTCGACAAGAGAGTGTGGTCATACGAAAAAATGAGTGTTCATTCAGGGGAAATTGAGTTCATTATAGTCAGCGCAGTGGAGAGATGGTGTTTAGCCCCAAGCAAGACTCATACAGGCATGAATGAGCACACCAGATCAGTTTCAGTCGTACTGTACACTCAGAGGGAACACAGAGGCAACACCATGTAAGACTCTATTTAATATAAATGAAATAATAATGATAAAAAAAAAAAAAATCCACAGAAGCAAACTCGAATAAGCTGATCCTATGTTACATCAAACTGAATGTCATTTTAAGAAGAATCTTAGAAGAATAAAATAATTTTTGTTTCAAATCATGCTGCTTTTAATGAGTTGACTAAAGGTTGTATATATATATATATATATTGTGTTGTCATATTTTGTTATATCTGCAGCTCTGGGTCAGTACCTCGGCAGTGAGGGGGCATGGAGAGGTAGATCACTGGACAGAGGAACACTTTCCCACCACGAACACTAAAAAATCATGCACTGGACTTCCAAAATAAGGTAGACAAAGATCACTTGGTAAGCATGGCTTTTGATGAATTCTGAATTCCCAGTGATAAATTCCTAATCTGTCAATATGTTCCTGTAAAACAGTGGAACAAACCCATTCACTTAGATGAAGCAGATATGTTCATTTCACTGAGGGTCCATCTGGACATTTAAAGAGGTCTCTAGAGAAAAAAGACAGAAACCTCCATATGGCTTAAAACCTGAGGACAGTCATTCATCTTACTGGGCGTTAGAACCGCCAACAGGCAATCAACATGTGAAGACTTATTAAATAATCAGATGTATGAGGATTTTACACTAGGTGGTCCTTGTTCCTGACAGGTGAAGAGATGTATTGTTTTATATGAATGAACAAATGAAAAGGGGAAAATGAAGTTGAAATAAAATCCATGAAGCCTATTTGCCGAATCTCAAGGAATGTTTACTGCTCTAAGGATGTAAACCATAAAACTGTCGTAGGTTACTGCAGAGCACAGTCAGTCAAGACAACAGTTATTTGTTTATGTAGATTCTGGTGAGCAGCATAAAAAATATCAGGCAGTAAAAATTCCCCTGGAGGAAAAAAAACCCAGAAGTGAGTCCTGAGTTCTAATTCTACCCTCTGTAAGTCGTAATCATAATTTTGTTTTCTCATGAATGTAACCCGTTTTGAAAGATAGCCCTCCATTTACGGGGAGATCTTGAATGTCTTTAAACAGATGTAAATCTTTTTTACCTGTGAGACCAGATCTATGAACTAAGCAGTACATCCAAATGCACACTGTTCCCTGAGTTCTCAGTCTTTATAGTGTTCACTGGGGATGCCCGCATAGTGCAGTAAAACTGCAGGACATTTTTTTTTTTTTTTTATTTAGGAGGGAGCGCTCTGCTGCACAGATCCACTCAGACATTAAAGCTGTGATCTTTTTTGTCTCAGACATCAAGGAGAGCAGGCCTGGCTCCAGGCTCTTATCAAGAGAAACTGTCAACACACATCTGAGACATCCACAGTCAGAGACCTATATTTCACCACTCTCTCTCCCCCTCCCCTTATCTCAGGCCAAATTCAGAGCAGGCAGGGAAGGGCTTGGGCTTTTAGAAAAATGGCCAGCCGGGGCTCTAGAAATAAAGTAATCGCCAGTTTCTAATAAATTTAATAACGTGTTCATTACACTGTAAAATTGTATGTAAGGGAAATTTTTAAAATTCATCTTTGGTAACTGACTCTAAAGCTGTGAAGAAATCTGCATCTGTAATGCACTAAAAACAGAGTTACGTACGTGAGAGATATAGTTTAAATAGTCTTGGCGAAACTTTGTCTACACTTTAAAGTACCATTAAAGCTCGTTATGCCGTTGCACATATTAATAGGCAAAATATTTATATGAAAAATAAAAATTTAAAAAAGAATGTTGGAAAGAATCAGGTTTATGTACAGTATGTATATAAGCATGTAAAAAGCAGAAAAATGGAGACAAAAAAATGACTAATCATTGCATATGGCGCCCCCTACTGAGTCTGTTGTGAAATGCCTGTTTTAACAACTGTTCTGCTTTAGAAGACTGGAGCCATCTCTATGGATACCCCGGACAAGATTTAATCAGATCTATTAAAACATAAACACCTCATAATCTTCATTATCCTGAAAATATAATCTTATAATCTTCACTGTCATAGAAAGTAATTGATGCCCAGTGAGGTTTTCAACTCTCCTCTGAGAAATTTATTTGAAATATTTTCTTTACATTAAAAAAAAAGAAAGAAAGAAAGAAAAGACGTACAATTCCCAAGGTTTGGCTTAGAGTTGCTTTTCTGACACCGCAGAGTGGTGGAGCTTGCACTGTGCTAGCCCCCAAATGTACCATCCTTCACCAGAGCAGAGAGTGTAAACAGTCGGGTGGGCGGAGGGGGCGGGGGGGGAGGGGACAGTGTCCGAACGTAACTCCTCTCAATTCGCCAGGCTTCCCACGGGAAGCAGCCATCAGCACCGCCTGCTTAGCAGGGAAAGGAGAAAGCGCTTCAATTTAAGAGTCCTTAAATTCCACACGCCAAGAGGTCGACACACGGCACGCCGAGAAGGTTTTAAAATTATTCAGCAGGATTAAAAACAGTTTGATGTACACTAGAGAGCACCATATTTTCCCTTGTCGAAGAAGGCAGAGGCCAGAGTGAAGTCACTGGGGACTGGGTTTCCCTCACAGCAGGTCATCCACTTGCATGCCGCTGGCTGGGATAGACCAGCTCATCTCTTTTTCCATTCAGAGAGTGGGACACAGTCAGGGAACCTGTTGACTACATGAGAAAAATGATAAAGGTACATGTGCAGCCCACATGGTATACCCAG
This sequence comes from Chanos chanos, assembly GCF_902362185.1. Classification (NCBI taxonomy): domain Eukaryota; kingdom Metazoa; phylum Chordata; class Actinopteri; order Gonorynchiformes; family Chanidae; genus Chanos; species Chanos chanos. Next base: position 33,062,823 of record NC_044499.1, on the reverse strand, counting down.
ACGGCATGTACTGACTATACTGCCATGAATGTTTGATGAATTTCAATATAATTATAGTTGAATATATTTTAATTTGACTTTTACAAGTTAGGCTAATACACGATTCTCTATACCACAGTTAAAAAGTAGCCAGCTGTCAAAGCTGATAGTATTTCTGCCAAGATTATAATGGTACTTAAATTAAGAGCTCCTGAGAACTTCAGAATATCTTACAACCATCTGATTGGTTATGACTAGAATAAGACTCCCACAGGGTGATGCCTACCTTCTCTGGCTCACTGGTAGAACTACGACCAAAGAATGAAAGCTAGAGAAAAGAACAAAAATAAAAATAAAAACTGAAGATGGAAAAGGAAATGAAAGAACACAACAGACAAGGAAAGAGATGGAAGAGTAATTTAGGCAGGGTAGAAAAAGGAAGAAAACAGCCTAAGCTATAAGAGTATAGTTACGATGAAAGGATGTGCAAAGAAGTTAATGTACAGGCACACACACACACACACACACACACACACACACACACACGACTATTAGTGTGTCATGGTTTTTGTTTTTTTTTTTCATATAACTTCCCAATACTGCTCACTGAATACCAGTAATAAATGACATATCTGGAAGGAGGAAATAGTAATTTGTTCGCAGTTGTTTGCAATGTACCCTTATAATAATTCATACAGTGGTCCTTATCACTTGTTCCAACACTTCCATTTGAATATTACTGAACAAAAAACATTTTCATATGCTCTCTCTGTATATCATGCCACTCACTGACTGATACACATACAGAGCTTGACTCAGTCTGTTTAAGCCCGCGTAAACACAGCTTTACCTTCTCCTCTAGTTCCTTTATCTGTCGTTTCTGTCCCTCTATCCATTCTTCTAGCTCTTTGATTCTCTGTGAAGTGTAGAACACAAGTTCCAAAGGTTACAATAAAACTCAAGTATAGTTACGGTGCACAGCATCAGTAAACCACAGTATCTGCACATATGCAACAGAAAATTGTCTGACAGAATATTCAATAAAACACCAAAATGGAAGTAAAGGACTGATTTGTTTTTTTTTTTTTAAATTTTATGATAGCCAAGAATAATTACTAAAGGGCATCTGGTCATCACGCTGGCTCAGTCTCCCCATTAAAATCTCATTGGCCGTAGAAGCCTGTATAACTCCTCCACAACAACATGTTGGACTATGGGATCTTTAGCAGACTCAGTGCTAGGCTGTAAAGATCAAATCCTTCTGAATCCTCCTCAAACACATGATGCTGCTGATCTGTCTGCTAACAGAGCTCTGTCACTCCCCTGTACTCTGGGATTACAGCTCCACGGAGAGACAGGGAATTCTCCAAAGGGATTAGAGCTGTCTCCTGAGTTTGTGGGATCTATTGAGTTCCTGGCTTCTGTGGGTTGGGGATGAAACACTGTAATCCAGTGCTAACGCAGGCTGTCAGTCAGACCCAGAATCAGTGTTATTAGTTTAGGCACAGACTAACTTACAACTACAGGTTAGAAAGAATGTTGTTATCACCTTATATAGTAGCATTTTTTGCTCTGAATATTTGATTAAGTGTCAACATTGTTTAGTTTTCATAGGAAAATGTTAATTTCAGCAGAAAGAGAGATGCAATAATTTGGATATCCAATCTAAGAACGGATTAAATACTGTCTCTGGAGAGTGTAATACTTGTTGGCATTGACAAACTCATAATGCAACCAATAACTGACATACAAAATGCTTTGACAGTGGCCTTTTGCATTTACTGAAAGTTTGGCCCCTGACCAGGCCTTAGGTGGTAAACTCTTATGGTTACAGGGTGTTCTAAAAAAACAGTATTAAAATAGAGTTTGAAAAATGTTGCTCCGTAGTGGCTACTGGGCAGTATTTCCAGGACTCTTCATGTTTGGTGTACCTGCTGGGCATGCTGTAGAAGCTCCATTCTCTCTCTGAGGATCTGAGAATCTCTCTCTCTCAGCTCACTGAGCACTTGTCTCTTCCACTGCTCCACAGCGTGTCTCAGAGTTTCCCTCTCCTCCTCAGACAACAACTCAGACATTTTGGCACCAGCCTCCTGCTGCAGCGCATCAAACAACATTGCCTCCAACTCCAGGATTCTCTGAGACCGAGAGAGACAGAGAGACACAGAGGGAGAAAGAGAGAGAGAGAGAGAGAGAGAGAGAGAGACAGAGACAGAGACAGAGACAGAGGGTGGGGTAGTGGGCAGTATAAAGATTAAGATAGCTACCATTAATGGCCACAAGGGGGCAGAGCCACAATAAGACTCCCAATGGTTGTGCAGTATCAGAGGCAAGCAATCTGATGACGTCACCTCATGTGGTGGAGTCCTTTCAGATGTCACATTCTCTCTGTAGAGCTAAGTGAGTAGGTGGAACACCACACACAGTTCATTTACAGCACAATGGAGGTGGGATGGCTTTAGTATGACTTCAAATCTTTACGCAGGGAACCAGAATTTACCTTATGGGCTTGATCCATAGATTGTTTCCTGTAATCCAATTCCTCATCTAAATATCCTTTTTGTTTACTAAAGTGTTCCTTTGGAAGAAAAAAATAGAGAAGAAAAATAGTGAAAGGTAGCTTCGGTGGACTAGACAAATCTTGCAGTTTGCAAAACATGGAAAATATTACACATAATAATTGACTGAGCCTTCATATATGTAAAACTGGGGTAAGTGAACATTAATACAACATGAAATTTAATATAGTATGTATAATAGCACAATATGACGTTTAAGAACCTAAAGGCTGTAAGACTATTAAACTAAAGGTATAAAAATGACATTAATCTTGCTCACATATGCTTGCTCAAAATGTGCTGAATAAATAGTAAACAAAAATCCTTTGAATTCTTTTAATAGTTAAAATAGCACAAAATACCTTTTCACTCTCAATGTCCAGCATTTTCTGTTGCAAAGCTGACTTGGTGACCTCAATTTGTTCCAGCCACTGAGAGAACAAGGTTTAATCATAGTCACGCTTTGTTCTGCTTAACCTGAACTCCATTAGTCATTCAAACACAGTAAATTACTCTTTTTCTAAACCTTTCAAAGATGCCCAGACACTTCATCAATACATTTTACACTATCTGAACTCTGCAGGCTGCTTGCCGGAACTATCCGGAAACATTTGTTTGTCTCCTTAGTTCACAAAAGAACACTGAGAAGAGAACTGCTGACTGGGCCACTTGAGAGTAAGTATGAAACAAAATATGTTTACAGCCAAAATCTGAATTTAAAGAGAATTATTCTGAAATACCTTTTCCGCTAAGGTTAGCACGGTCCGTGCATGAATAACCACCACTTGTTCCTCGTTGGTGAGATTCTATGTGTTGAAGACATTGGAGAGAGATCCATAAATCAAGTATCATAAACATCATGAATGAATGTTTAACAAAGACAATGAAGTACAAACACCACTGGTTTAACTCCCAATCACCTCACATACGGAGAACATGAACAAACACGTTTACATAGGAAATCAACATACACTTACGGCGTTATCCCCCAGAATGTCAAGCTTTTTCATCAGCTCTGCTATGACAATGTCCTGTTCACACAAACAACAGCACAAATACACTAAACTACACGACGTCAAGGTTACTATGGCATACTAAAGGACTGTAAACAAAATGAAGCATGGAAACCAAAGGCTCTCTTCTGTATGTTGAGATGTGTTGTAGTAGGATCTGTTAGGAATAGAGGAGGGATACAGGGGAGACTGATATAGAGAAGGATGTGTTGGGTTGATGTACAGTAGGATCTATAGTAGAGATTGATATAGAGCAGGATGTGTTGGGTTTATGTACAGTAGGATCTATAGGGGAGAATGATATAGAGCAGGATGTGTTGGGTTGATGTATAGTAGTATCTATAGTAGAGACTGATATAGAGCAGAATGTGTTGGGTTGATGTATAGTAGTATCTATAGTAGAGACTGATATAGAGTAGGATGTGTTGGGTTGATGTATAGTAGGATCTATAGGGGAGAATGATATAGAGCAGGATGTGTTGGGTTAATGTATGGTAGCATCTGTAGGGGAGAGTGATATAGAGCAGGGTGTATTGGGTTAATGTATAGTAGAATCTATAGAGGAGACTGATATAGAGCAGGGTGTGTGGAATTGGACTGATGTATTGTGGGATTTAATTGTGAAGGTGATCTATAGTAGGATTGGCACACATGAAGTAAAAACCAGTCTATTGTAGGGTATGTTTGTTAGACATACAGGAGGATCTGTTGGGAGTGATTTATAGGATCTATTAGTCGGATCTCATTGGATTTTACTTTAAGGCTAACTCACAGTGACTCCCTCCGCCTCACAGTAGATCTGCAGCGGGCTCATGCTGTCTGTGAAGTGTATGGTCTGGAAGTTTATGGCTGGAGATCTTCTTTCTCTCTCCTATTGGTGAGAAATTGTCAATCAATCAAAAGCACCATCAATTTCCCTTTTGCCTCTACTGTTACTTATTTTCCCAGATAAAACATGAGCTCCAGATAATATTACACATCAGGGGAATCTTTATCTCAGTATGCAAATTACCCACTGTTGTCAAATCCTCTTGAAAATCTGTGTATGCAAGAATACATCATTTCACTGACAGAAGTGTGATTTACTTTCACTCACTTCAAGTTCAAGAATGCGAAACTCAAGGAGTTCATTTTGGTCTTTAACGTCCTGAATTTCATGTTTTAAACGCAGCTCCTCTGTATCCATCTGTTTAATCTGCAAAATAAATAAACAAAGAGAGGAGACGTGTTCATATTTTCAAGCCATCGATGGCTGTTGAGACAAAGTACTTCTCACTTTTTGGTGACGGCAATTCTCACCTTTTCAACCAGCTCCTGGTTCCTCTGATATAAAGCTTGTTTCTCCTCTATCCACTTCATATCCTAACGTAATAACCCAGAAAAGAAAAAGAACAGTGTCTGTACTTCATGAGAAAGAATAAACAAAGATATCGCACGTCTTACACCTTTAATTAATGAATTATTAATTCATGTTTAACTATTTTAATTATTTATTTTCTTATGTGATAACTAACCAATTAAATCCTTCACTTAGGTGATGCAAACTGCTAATTAAACACCTCACCTTTGTTTAAAATGCTTTCATCCTCTGAAAAATCTCTCTAGACTGATTTCTAAACACTGGACCTCTAAAAGTAGAAAAACATGCACACCCTGTATTGTTATAATCTTTTACATCACAAGTGAAGATCTGCACTCTCTTGACTGAGACAATTAACTCGTGCACATCAAGAGATGTCCATCCAAAGCATTCAAATCAACACAAGGGCATTTCCCTTTCAGAGGAGTGTACAGGAGTGTTTCATAAAGAGCGCTATTTCTTTTCTTTTTTGTTTCCTGTCTGTTCCCAGCCAAGCTCCTTATTTCTCATTGCTCCACTTTAGCAGATGACTCGGGGCGGACGCCCCCGCACCTTTAGAGAGGCACTCCAGCCTAAATTCCCTCCTGTTAAGGTGCACCACACATCCCCAAGCAATTTAATACACATTACTATTTCTGTAAAGGCCAGAGTGAAATATTACCACTGCAATCGTCCTGTAATTCATTTTCAGTATTTCTCCACTAGAGCAGTCTGAACGCTTCAGAGGATTATTGGTGCCAGCATGTGTGTGTGCGCGCGCGTGTGTGTGTATGTATGTATGTATGTATGTATGTGTGTGTGTGTGTGTGTGTGTGTGTGTATGTTTGTGTGTGTGTGAGAACGAGAGACAAGAGACAAGAGTTAAGATCCTTTCAAACTGAGTTAGAGTTAATGAGCCGTGTCTTTTGAAGTGTCACGTTTACATTTAGAACAGTTATATTCCATGTATAATTACAGCCCATTCAGACAGAAGACACGAGTTGCAGTTTATACAATCTCAACCTCTCTGTATCGATGAACCTGCAGCTTTCAGTGGGAAAGACCTGTGTATGTGCTTCCTCAGAGAGACATGACTGGTGCGGTTATGGTTCTGTACCTGGCCTTGTTGAGACAGAGCGCTCTCAAGGTCTGCTATTCTGCTCTGGTAGCGCACAAGCTGTGTCTGCAGTTGTTCTCGTGTCTTAAACAGAAGACACAGACAGAGGTTCATGCAGATTTCATGACTTCATAGAGCGACAGAATTACTTCAGAGTAGCTGAGAAGAAGAGTTAGTGTTTAATGGCCAAGAGGAAAAGATCGCACAGTTTCTACGACGGAGAATGATTTTATTCTGCAAAACATTTCATGAGCAATTTAGTGACCTAAAGGGACAATTCAATTTTAAAATGCAGTTTCATACTCTTTATGCAACATCTACATCATTTTTAAGCAACTTTCTTGTCTTTATAGATCTCACAAGAGATCTTCAGTGTGTTAAGCATATATAGATTTTATTCAGCATCTAACTATCACAGGCTTAAGAAACTACAAGGTTATATGGGACAGAACCTTAAACCTGCTAAATGATCCTTAAAGTAATTCTAGACAATGCTGTATGGCAAAGCTATACTTCTGTGTTGGGAGCAGTACATTAATTTAAAATTATATTCAGAACCTTAGTGTTGCAATAAATTTTTGAGTGATTAACCCAAAAGAGAGACATTCTAAAGCTCAGATAATTAAATGGAGAGGGTCCTGTGGTAGGTGTATTAGAGAGTATATTATCTGTGTGAGACATTTAATATGGTGTGAATGAAACCTTCATTAAATCAGGGAATGTCACTTCTGGTGTCAGAGCAAAGCATTTTTCTCATAAGAAGTGAATCCAGGTTACCTTGAGTTCCTTCTCTGCATCAAAGGTGCCACCGACCTGCTCCTGCAACAAAGCGTATGCCCTCTGCAAAGCCTGGTACTCCATCGTCAGCTGGCGAAACCTCAACTCTGTTTCCTCCCTAATCATACCCTGATGACAAATTATACACACATCCACACACAACGCAGTGATTACTCATACAAAGACACACATACATACACAAACTCAACATTCAGGAGAGAATCTAAACACAGAGACAAAAAAACAGACATGCAGGATGACACAGTAACACACACACACACACACACACACACACACACACATGCACACACATGAACGCATTTGCACTGACATGCACACGGGTGCATGTATGCATGCACACACGACATGAGTGAATATACAACCAGAGTCTCTCTTTCTATCTCTCTCTCTCTCTTGCTCGCTCTCTCTCTCTCTCTCTTTCTCTCTGCCTCTCTCTATCACCCACACCCAAACACACAAAGTAACAATAACAATGACATGATGAATCCATAGAGTTCTCTCTGTATTCACCTCCTCCAAGTCATCGTCTGGAGTACAGGGAGTTCTGTCTGTGTGGTAGGAAATGGATGAGCCATCTGAGTCCAGAGATGCTTCTTCATCGTAGCCAAAAAACGTCTCAATCACTGGCTGTGTGCCCAGAGAGAAACACACACCAGATTACAGGGCAACCAGAGAAACAGTGACAGTGCTCACGCCTTTAAGGCATGTATTTTCTGAGACATGTTCTCTCTTTAAATGACTGTAAAACATCACCGTGGGATGAGGCAAGGTGGTTTACTGTCTGAGATGTTTTATTTGGGCAGTACTGGCTCACCTTACAGGGTTTTATTGCTTTCCTCCTGCGGCCACTGTCCTGTCTCCTGTACCTTAATAACATGTCCCTCTCCTAAAGGAAACACACAGCCAATCATACAGGAGGGAGAACACAGAGCCAATCAAAGAAGAGAGCCTACACACAGCCAATCAGAGAAGAAAGCTGACACATAGCCCATTAGAAAACAGGAGAACATACAGTTAGTCAGATGGAAGGACAGACTTAGTTATTCTGCTCTTATGTTAATTCCATTTTTAAGAATTCAGAGGGCAAGAGAAGTCCCTGTCAAAGTGCTAGTAATGACACAGAGATTTGAAAAAGATTTTTTTTTATCATCCTTATTAAAAGGCTATTACAGAAATGACTATGTAAAAATGAGAGAAATATAATATGTAGTGTTTTGTTTTTTTTTCTAAACAAACCCTTTCCATTTCTGTTGTTCAGGGAAGCAAAAAGTAAAAGATTCACTGGACTTGATCCATAGACTGGTCTACACAAACTGTTTTCAGCTTTTACAGGTAGCATGCTGGTTTGGTATTAGTGAAAGGGTCTGTGAAACTGTGAGAAAAGAAATCTCACTCATCCATCTGACTTTAATAAAAGCAATAGTGAATGTGGACCAGCATGTGGAATCACATACTGACACTGAAGTCTTGAGTAAATCCAAAAATCTCTTATTCATTCACTGTTAACACACATCAGTAAAACGAAGACCCACCGGGTATAATATACAGACGTTTCAAATGCAAATTTCATTTCTCCTTTGAGAAAGGGGAGGGCGTGAAATGCATATAGATGTGAATTCATTTTCTGAGATATTTTTGTCTAAAATCATTTCTATCTGTAGAATATGATTTAATCCCCATTCCCCTGTAAAAAGCCAATATGAAACACTTACTATCACACTCTTCACATATCCAGCTGTTTCAAGGGCCTAGGACATTAAAACACATAATTATATGAAGACAAACATCATATATGGTAACATATGGTGTATGTGTGTGTGTGTGTGTGTATGTACATATATATACTTGCACATCTTTTTTTTCTTTTTTGGTCTCAGTGAAACCGTTTCACTGTTTACATTCATGTATAGTCTGTTAGCTTGTTACATTGAAAAGCATTCTTGAATTGAAGCCTTTTTATGAAACTTTATATGTCACAAATAAAATACAGCTATAATGTAATCATAATTATGATTTGTATATGATAAATAAGTTGGTAAAAGCAGTCATGAGTCTGGGGTCTGGCTGCAATAATCTACAGACGTACACAAATCAAGTGAATCACACTATGCCTGCTGCATGCAACATGAAATGATGTCAAAGTGTGTGTGTGTGTGTGTGTGTGTGTGTGTTCATGTTTATGTGAACAATAAGTGAAAAGATGGTGGTTGTCATGGCGATACCTTAGACAGGTCATCTATGATGTTCTGTTGTTCAAGGACTTGCAGACGGAGGAACTCCATCTCTCTCTCCTCCTGACTGTGGTCCAGATCATTCAGAGAGCTGGGCCTTCGCAACGTCCCTGCTTTCTCCCTCTGTCAACATACACACGCAGTCAATCAAAGCTTTAATAACCAGAGCTCATCACAAACTCAACAACCTGTACAGGAGACTAATATCTCTTAATGATGATCCCAAGCAAAATTATTACTCAGAAATATATGCTTTCCATAACAAATGCTACTGTTGATCTTATTTGCATGTGAAGGCATTTCAGAGCTCAGAGCTCACTGAGAGTATTTGGTAAACTGACTGCTCCGCGGCTCTCAGCAAATGAACTAATCAATAAAACACACAGTGATTAAGTTTGGTGATTACAAAAAACTAACAGTCCTCATTAACTTTAAACCAAAAAACATTTACAAAATCTTTGTAAATCTTTTTTTTCTTTTTCTATCTATCTATCTATCTATCTATCTATCTATCTATCTATCTATCTATCTATCTATCTATCTATCTATCTATCTATCTATCTGTCTGTCTGTCTGTCTGTCTGTCTGTCTGTCTGTCTGTCTTTCTGCCTGTCTGTCTGTCCAGTAGATAACTGAGTGTATTAGGTGCAGGTAGTCTGTACCATTTCTATGTTCTCTTGTGTGACGAAGCGCAATTTGTTCTCCATGCGTTTGAAAGCATGGGCCAGCTCCTCGTTCTTACGACTCAGACGTTTATTCTTATCCAGTAATGGCTTATATTGACTCTCCGCTTCCCGCAGTCGCTTGAGCTGTTCACACACACACACACACACACACACACACACACACACACAATACAGCATAACAAAGAAGTAGAGTATATGAGGACAGAACAGAGAACATACAGCGCCCTTAAAATCCCTTAAAATCAGGGAGAAAAAAAACATATTCTACACCTAAAACAGTAAACTGGCTGAAACATAGTCTTTGATCTTGTTTGAATTTCCTCTGTAGTTTCAAAATTTCAAGTAGAGCAGTATTTGATTCTGTTTTTCAGCCTGCACCTCACTGTCAAAGTCTCTCTCAAATTGACTCATCACCCTCCCAAATGCACAGTAACACAGAATACACGCTCCAGGCCCAGTCTTTGGATGCTTTATGCAGGTGGTGTAAGTAAGTGTGACAGCTTTTAGCACTAGCAGAATGCCTCTCTGAAAATAACTATCATTAGCTCACTTTACAGGCAGAGTAAAGAGCTAATCACTCTTTTATCAGAGATTTGACTAGCTCTGAATAGGCACATTGTGACTGAGGTGATTAAAAATTCATGTATTAAAAAAACAAAAGCAAACAAACAAACAAATAAACAAACAAACTGATGGAGAAAGTCCCTCATGTAACATACAAGAAATACTCATAAAATAGTGTATTTAAAAAGGCCTGCTGTTGCAGAAAATATATTGAAACTCTAAGCAACTGGGACTGTTTTAATGACATTGGGTTATTGAAATGTGTTCACTCACAATATTTAACATTAGATGCATAAATTCATTCAGTCAATGACAAAGTAAAGGCTTAGTGTAGTAAAATGTCTTGACCAGCAGGAGGGGTTGCCAGGAAGTTGCTTGGTTGTTTCAGGAGTTTGCAGGGTAGGACTCACGAATCAGTCGAGTGACAAATGACTTTCATAAACTGTTGTCTGAAATCAGGTTTCCAATCTGAAGAGTTTTCTAAACCATAACTTTTCAGCGATCAGAAACAAGCAAAGAGTTGTTTTGGAGTTTCCTTAGACTTTCAATGCTGCTTTTTTTTAAAAGTCTGACAGTAACGATATTGATTTCTAGCCTCTGAGACAGACAGAGACCTAGTCATTTATCAGTGTTATGACTGGGCAAAAATGCCACCAGTGCAAGAGAATGTTCCTACTATCATATTATGCTTAGGCTAACAGACAAATACCCACTCCCACCTCAGGAAATGACTGTGTGTGATACAGCGGGTGAGCAAAGCGTTTTTTTTTGGCAGGAAAAGCCGTTTTCATGTACGATCACAGCCTTAAGGTCTTTTTTACTGGTGTATGTGTGACAGATGGAGACAGAGCTGCCCGTTTTCCTGAAAGGGGATGACTTACGCCGGCTTGTTAGGCTAAATGTACGAGGGACTTTGAGACTACAAAACACGGAGTTCTGAGGTCAGTCTCTGTAATTAATGTGACTGTCAGACTTGTCGTGCCTAAAGGCTTTTTCCTAATAAAATTATGAACAAAGAAACATTGTTTTCCACCCTGTTACTGCAGTCTGTCCTCTGCAACACCATGTGTGCATATATTCAGTGTGAATAGTTCAACACCTCCAGTAACTCACATCACAATAATTATATGGCCTAAAATCATAATTGTAAGGAACCACTATTATACTTAAATATCCACTTATGACTGGTTTCATATCCAGTCACTGCAGATCAGAGTTGCATGAAATTTCTTAGTCGTAACTAATATTGCACCACTGGTAAAAATATTCATCTTAAATATGGTTTAAGGAGACAGAGGTGGTAATAGACACTCAGTGCTTAATGGTTTCTTATGAAACAAATGGCTGTTTGTGAGTGAGATGGTGGTGTGACAGCTCTGTGTTATCTTACCAGTTCATTGCGCTCCTCAGACAAGAGAGCGTTACGGTCTTCCAGCTTGTGTATGATGGCAGTCAATTCTGCAATTTTCAGTTGGAAGCGTCTCGCATCCTTCTCGTCCAACTGCTGTTCCTGGAAAAAAAACAACTGCAGATAACAGGAATCTCAACTCTACACAAAATCATCTTCTCCACGTTTTAAAACACATATTCTGGTGCCCAGTCTCACTTTCACACAATTAACTCCACAGATATTTTCAATCATATCCAACCATTTTTTTAGAGTATAAAAATATCAGACATGGTGTAATTGGAAGAATACTACTAGGAACTAATTCGGTCTTCTAGAA